>NC_142204.1:58529893-58830964 GCF_049639895.1 Pseudopodoces humilis
TATGTTAAATATGATAGCCCACTGAAATAAATGCAGCAATTTGCAAGCCATCCTAAGTTCAAAATCCTTCACCTCTCATTTTGAAAAATGTTTAAAATTAAAAACCAAGAAAATATACAAGACAATATTTCCCCAAGACATGATGATTTTCAGTATGTCTTAAGATGTCCTTCATTGTCAACTCACACAGATTCAGCAGTTTCTATTTGACTTCAAAGTCAGCTCAAAGAAAATGAAAAGGGTTTGGCAGGAGTTAGCAATAAGAAAGGTAAGCTAAGATAAAGAAGTAACAAACACAGTTACTGAAAACCTTGCAAGCCACTGCTTGGTATGTGATGGCTGTAGATCTCTGAAAAAAAACTTTTATTAAAAATAATAGTGTAAAAAGACAATAGCAATTTATTCTCTTGCTAAACTTAGAAATAAACGTTTATTTGAAATCTGAGTTGCAGCTCATAAGCACTGTATGGTATTTGTATCAGTGCTGAAACCTGTAATAGAGATTCTAGTCAAGTAAAGTCCACTGCCATTTGGAGTAAGGCAGCTATCTTACCCCAAACAGATGCCTAGTGTGAGAAAATTCTGTTCTGCTTCTTCTAAACAAGATATGAATGTCATCTTCTCCTGCAGATCACCTCCTAAAGTCAGTCTGTTCCATCATTTGGAAGGTCTCTAAACAACTGTGTTCTAGCCATTTCAGTGTCCCATCCTCTGAGGTGCTGTTGTAAACGCACTCTGAGCAACACTGGAGCAACTGAGTGACTGTCAAAAGCACTATTTCCTAAATCATCACCTGAAATCTATTTTGGAGTGTAAACACACACACAAATACACAAACATCTAAGAATTCTACTGTTCTTTTCTATTTTGGCTTTAAAACTACAAATATCAAACATAGCCTAGAAAACAGGAAACAAGGTTCAGCAGGAAATTTCTTTTCTCAAATTTTTACAGTGGTTCCATGGTAGTTTAAAATATTTCCTTCGAAAACTACACAAAAACATGAGAAAGATCTCCTCCTGTCTTGCAGAAGGGCAACATTTCTACCAGACGCTACACTGAAAACTTGAGCACACTTTATATTTATTTCCCTGGTTGGGGACTGAGGCTTCCCTTTGTGACTTACTTATCCTGCTGAACTGATGTGTTTCCCTGAGAAACAGTTAGACGACTAAAAACATTCATTTCATTACGGGGCCGGCTTGGTGGGGAAGTAGGAGGTGACAGACTAGCCTCTGGGGCTCCAGAATCTGAGCTACAAAAAAAAAAGAACATCTTCTTTAACAGGTTACGAATGGTTAGAAAAGTTAAATGCAACATGCCTCAAACGTTAGATGCTGTTTTCTTAAGCAAATAATTAAGATTGTAATACTAGCTACAGATATTTCTCAGAGAAGGCAAAAAGCTGCAGAGTACAAGATGGTACAATGTTCAAAGATTAAGTGGTAAAACTGAAAGCTACAGGCAGAAAACACACAAGTAAAATGAAGAAATTCTTATAAAATTCAAGGCTCTTAGAAATATTGATGACTTCTACTTAAAAAGAAAAAAAAAAAAAAAAAGAAAGTAATTTGTAAATTCTCCAAAGGACATTTTCTCAGGGCTCTGCTCCTGAGTTATTTTGTACAGAAAAACAACCTGGAAAAAACCCCTAACAACCACACATAAGCTGAGCAATGAATATTAGCACTCACAACAATTCAAACTGTCCTGGAAGAAAAGAAACAAAAACACACATCTATATTTCAAAAAAATTCAAAGTTCAAATTATACCGGAGGAAATAAATTTTAAAGAATCTTACAGTTTTTGTTCTTTTGTCTTTGTCTTTTCCATTGTTTTCTCATAGGCTTTTCTCTTTGCTAAAGGTGAAGGCTCAGGTATCTTCTTCTCTGGAAGAGATGGTTGTCTCGAACTAAAACAAGAGCAATCATCAGCTCACTCTAAGGCCCTTCACAGAACTTGCTTTTCTTACATTACCTGTCATTCTCTCAGTGTGATTTCAAATTTTAGTGTGCACTTAATCTATTATTGTCTCTCTTGACCTTAAGGATTATAAACTTGTTCTCACACTTGAATATAAAAATATACCAAGTTATTAATGTTCAAAGTTCATCAACTTATAGAGTCAGATACTGACTAGTTAAAGGAGATTTACTAATTCAATAATAAAAGAGACTCACTAAAATAAATACAGTGGAGTATGCATCCCAAATTAAGATAATGGAAATTCTTAAATTTCAGATTCTACATTTGCATCTACAATAGACCATTTACAGACATGAAGAAGAGAGAAATCAAATGATTCTTATACACAAATGAAACACTGCAGTAACATATTCATGATAATTAGGAAGTGAGAAAATGTACTTCCCATTAACAACCTGATTACAACATGGCTTCTGTTTGTCCCCCACTTCCCTTCTCCCTTGTTTTCCATCCCTCATTTGTCTCTCTGGTTCTTGCTTTGAAACAATTCCAATTCACAGTCACTGTGGTCTTCTTCCCAACCTTTCTTTCCCATTAAAATTAGCAAAAATATCAAGAGGACAATATTAAAGCTTACACCCAAATGTTATCATTTCACCACGGTCAGACAAAAGAAAAAAAAAAAAATTAGAAATCTGTGTGGTCTCCATTCTTCTGAACTTCCATTTCTCACTAGTTGAGCAATCACAAGAACAATATTTGTTTTGTTTTTTCCCATTTCTTTGAATTTAGAAGGATTTTTTCTATGAATATGAAACACTCATTAAAAGCAAGAAAGCAGATTCTTAAAGTTTTTTTGCTCCACGCAACTCCATTAAGCAGATAAAGGTCATTTGGCAGGCCACCTGCCTGACATGGTTACTACCATCAATCTCAGAGCTCTACAGCTTCTGAATATGCATAGCTCAAACTTCTCTACATGTTTCCCTTGAGAGGAAGTCTGTGCTATATAAAATCCACCTGGAGACCGGAATGCAGAATAACATGATTTAACATGGACAGCACAACCACGAACAGCTACTTGACTGAAGTAGATGAGACAGTCTCAAGTGCTCACAAACCTGAACTGCAAATGTGCAGGACCTGTAAGACTTAATGCCAAGAACTGCATGTCAGCCCTAGAGCTCCACGGAGTCCTCAAGAGACTGGAAAAGGAGGACAGGTGATAACCTGACTGGTTTTGCACAGAAGCCTAGCAGTTAAGTTATAAAAGAAGGGGAGGAAGTGGGTCCAATTCCCTCAAGCCCAGAGCACCCATTTCCAGGTAGGGCTCCTCTACCTCTAGGCATACTGTGCAAAGGACACCAAAAAAGATGGAACAGGACACACTCCCTCCCCTCTCTTTATGCTGGACCAGCATGCATTTAGGAATGCAAAAATTCTGAGGATACAAGGCAAATTCTATGAATCAGGCTGGCAGGCCTTCCAGCAAGGATGACAAACAGGCTGTAGTGTCTACTGCCAGGGCTGCTCATACGTCTACTGAGCAGCTGCTCGATTAAATAAACCAAACCATAAACCAGAAGCCAAGCTCCTCTGCCTCACACTGGCATCCTGCATACTCAGACACAGAGGCAACTTTCTCTTGTTCCCTCTCTACCTGCCCTTGAGTCTTCCATCTTGGACTCCACAGTGGAACATCCTCAGAAGAGGGTATAAATAGCATCATCATTTTCTGAATTCTTTTTGAAAGCCTGGGAATGTAGGTATTATAAAAATACAGCTATCTTGCTGGAATGAACTTCTTAAGCATAGGTATAAAAACTAGGTGCAGGATGTCAATGGCCTAACAGAAAAGGAGCAGGACACATACCTACTTCCAGTTTTCCAGAGCCCTTTTACATTTGCCAGGATATCAGAATCTGAACAGAGCTGACACAAGTGCTACAGAAGACAACTATATTCTGAAAAAGCTGCTGTAGATGAGTATATAAAAGACAACAGCACTAACCAATTTTTTAAACAAAATTCCAATTAAATTAACTGTTTGCCATATGTATTTAGGTGCCTCCATAAGTAACAGAATCGCACAATGGTCTGGACTGGAAGGGACTTAAAGGTCATCTAGTTCTAACCCCCTTCCCTTAGGCAGGAACACATTCCACTAGACTAGGCTGCTCTAAGCCCCATCTAACCTGGCCTTGAACACTGCCAGGAATTGAGCATCCACAGCTCCTCTAGGTAATCTGTTGCAGTGCTTGACTCTCACAGTAAAGAATTTCTTCCAATATCTCATGTACACCTACAATCTTTCAGTTTGAAGCCATTACCCTTTATCCCATCAACACATGCCCTTGTAAAAAATCCCTCTCCAAGGACCATAGAATCAGCACAGACCTAAGAAAACTGAGGGGGGTTCCAGAGTGGAGCAGTTTGTACATATGCAGACACCTAAATTTGCAGCTAAACATATAATTAATTTCTGTCACTTTGAGAATTCATATTTTGAATTACTGCTACAGCCTCTATATCCCTGAATGTTGCTTAAGTGGCAAAACGGAGAAAACATTTATTGCAGGTAAGATCACAATCTGCTCCTGAATAATGTATTTTACTAAGAGAGATATGCTGGCACACAGGCTCATAAGGGAAGGCCAGATGGCTCAAAGACAAGCTTTCTTCAACTATGACCAGATAAACCAGCAAGAGTTCTAGTTTTGAAAAAAACATACACATTTGCAGTGAGAAAGTCACTGCAGATTGATTGTGAGAATTTTTGATCACTTATCTACTGAAACATGATCAATAACAATTCAATATGTGACGCCTACTGCTGACTGAATTGATTTTTTGACAATATGTAACTTTCAAATGCTTGAAGAACACAGTTTTGGGAAAATCCTGTTTTGCCTTTTTGCTGGCTCATTTTCATAAATGGATACATTCTAGAAGATGAAGCAAGGCAAAAGTTGGTATTACCTGAGTCTTGGGATGTCAGGTCATAACACTTGATGTTTTAGATCTTGAAGCTTCAAAAGTGTCTATTCATCTCAGACTAACTGCTGAAACAAGTGGGTTTTCTCCACCTATGCTCACCCTCAAGAGCATTCTTTCCAAGCAGATCCTATTTGCACTGAAGGCATCAGCATGGGTTAATAATTGCTGTCAGCAGTGTTTTACTGTTCATGATTGCCACCTCAAGCACATGCCAGAAATACATAGTAAAAAATATAAATTGCAAATGTGTATTAGGTAGAGACTGCTGTAAAAATATTATGCAAATAGGACAGATGAATATTAAAAGATGCTTAACTCCAGAACCTGTAACATCAAGATAGCTGTGGGACACTGATTTCCACATCCCTCAATGTGGGGAGTGCATTCAATCTACACGTGAGCTTGTGCAACATAGGAGCTAGTACCTAAAAAGCCAAGAAAAGGGTCTCTAGCAGTGAACGGCTAATAACCTGCAGTGGTATTGGTAGGTATAAAAAGAACAGCAAGAGCAAGTGAAAAGAAAAAATGTGCGTGTGAGAGCCATCTGCTGGTCCCAAAGTAAAAAGACAAAACTATTTTTAGTTCTGTTTAGAATCAAGAGATACTTTCAGATAGTAAAACTGTTCTGCAGATAAGTGCAACCTGCAAACAGAAAGGAATTTAGAGGATTCATAATGTCTAACATTTTCCTTTCAACTTTTTACTTGCATACTCTATTGTTCCAGAGACTTCTTCATTTTAAGCATGGCCCACACAACACAACTCACAGAAAGAGTTTTCCTAGTAATTAGGACCATATACAAATACCATGTTATATAAAGCTTTTGGACTGTGTTTTGTTACTTTTTTTTAATCTCTCTGCTGTTCTAAGCAGATTCTCACTACCTCCCTAGAATATGCACTTCCCATAGCACTAATACAGCAAACTATTCAAGGTATGAGAGGGGTTTTTCCCTCTACATAGAACACGGTTACAATAACTTTATTATAACAAAGCAACTTAACAGAGCTTACATCTTCAGTAAGAACCACAGTACTTACAACCCTGCATTTATACTTTCTAGAGTGGTGATGGTAGAAAGGAAGGAGCTTTGTCAGTATTATTTAGTAAGCTTCAAGTGTATCAACCTCGCTTGTAAAGTTAAAATAACACATTACAAGAAATTGGCAACATGCATTTTTTTAAAAGCAAAGGATAATTAGTACAGCGTGGCCAAACTTACATGCTGCCTATTTTAGAAGGTAAGCCAGATGGTGGAGGTATAAACTCTCTGTCCCTAGCAGCAGTATCATGTGTGTCAGCAGCCACCCCACTTTCCTGGGTTTCTGCGAGTGGTGCGATAGAGCTGGCCAAGGCCGGGTCTGCAGCGCTGCTGGCGGAGACCAGGTCGCTGTTGGCTGCGTACAGCAATTCCATCTGCGTGGTGGTCCTCCGGCGGGCCTGGAGACAGGGAGAAAACAAACTGCCACTTAAACATGCAATGCTATGTGCCAAGAGTCCTACACTCAAGCTTATCCTTAGCTGGCAATTAGCATTCCCCTCAAACACTTGGCAACTGCCTTTGGAAACTAAATCAAGAAGCTCACCTCTGCTTTTGGGCAATGATTTCAGAGGAGGCAATTCAAATTCAATGGCATGAAACACCAATTTGACAACTGGTTTTCAAGGATATCCTTTCAACCAACTGCCTGTCAATACTACATGAGTACAGTATTACTCACCTATAGTTTATGCAAATGAAATGTTATAAAGCAGAGAGGAATAAAGAAAATTGTAAATTTAAAAAGCTACAATTATATTGGTGTGACTTCTTCTCATATACAAACTCTGCTTCTTACTTAGTTTAAGCCATCTCAAAAATCCACATGAATTAAGATTCATTCAGCATTTCAACAATTTGAAAACAACAGAATAACTTATAAAGGAGCTAAGCTTTGTACAACACAGTAATATGTAAAAAAATTGATCATCCATGTTAGTTGTGATTTTACTGTGAAATTAAGATCTATTCCTCAGGGAAAGAAAGACTAATGGAGAAGAAAGATCCAGTCTGAAAAGAGCTGTTACAAAAATGACATTTATTTCATAGCATTTTCAGACCAAACTCACTTAGTTAAACAGCCCTAATAGCTGCAGCCAAGGAATGTTACCAAATAATGCAACAGCCAACAGAGATGTTTTCTTCCAAAGCCAACTGCAATTGAAAAAGTAAAGGCTAAGCTTCTATTTACTTTGCAGACTTGGTTTATGCTCCTGTGAGCACAGAAGCAAAATTGCCATCAGCACACATTTTCAGTTCCCAATGCCATTAATATTAAACTATAGTCAGTCTAGACATATTCCTCCAATGTCAACTGTAATTAAGATTGTGGAGGTCAAACTTCTATTTGTTTCATAAACTCCCTCCAGATTTTTGTGACTAATTGCAAACAATAAACATGTTCACAGTTCCCGCTGGCAATAGCATTGAACTGTAGCCTAACTAATGCTAATCTGCAAAACTACACCAGTTTGGGGTGCAAGTAACTGGAAGAACACATCTTTCTGGAATTCTAATAACTTAGCCCCAAAATACTGAAGAAGTTATTTTCATCATTGCTTCTTAGAGAGCAGTGTCACACAAAATCATATTGCACACAAATCACATAAAAGTACATCAGTTCACCTTTTGCACATCTTAATTTATTTAAGTCCCTTGGGCAAAGCAAGAGCATTCTTTAGAAGGTATTATTAACTTTTGAATTATTATAGAATCATAGAATCACCTAAAAGACATGTAGAAGAATTATCATCATCATCGTACATCCTACCTTGCTTTTGGGTTTGACTTCACCACAAAGCTTGAAGAGATCTGAAGATAATGAACTAAAAGAAAAATTGCATCACAGTTAGAAAGTAATATTTTTGCAGATGTGTATTTTTAATTTATTCTTTCTACTGAAATCATGGGCAAAGTATAATAAAACAATGTTAGAGATATTTTCTAAAGGATATATGATTTTGCATTACAAAGGGAGGAAATGACAGTAATTTTTCTAGAATTGGTAGTAACAAAGATTTGCTCACCTTCCTTCTGTTCCAGGACTGTGCAATGGGGCATCCTCATCAGTACTATCTTCCAAATTTTCTAGAAAATTTCCAAAATAATAACATTAGTCTGTCCCTCTACAACAGGATGTAAGGCTTTAAGTGCTATACAAAACGACTCCGACAATGTTGAATGTAGATGAACAGAGTACAAAAGATGGGGATATTCAAAATGTCTTGACTACTTTCTGTCTGGCTCCCCCTGAATTTTCCTGACACCTAAATTAATTTTTTTTATACAATCTAAATACATCATACATCTAGGCACACTGTGCCAAACATGGTCCTCTATCTACTGTAGCAGAGCAATAGAGATAGGAAAACAGCAGTTCTAGAAGGAAATCTGTAAGAAAGCAGATAAAGCAAAGAAAATTATCTGCAAAGCATGGAAGATACGGGATGTAAATCAATGGACAATAAGAATGTCTCTTTCTGCTCATTTTTTTTCATCTTCCTGCTCCAAGACAGAATCAGCCTGGCTATAATGAGAAAGAAAATTATATTTTTAATAGCTAGTGAGCTGAGGCTCAGCCTCCTCTGATACAGAACGCCACCATTTGAGCTGACAAGGAGCAAGCACTTTATTATTTGTTTTAAAGGAGGATGATGCTACCACTTAATACTACAGAATCGCTTCCTAAAAACAGATTAATTTCTGTTCAATTTGTTTATGTTCAACAGAAATGTTCCTGAAGCAAAAATGGGTACACAAACCTGTCCACAGAAGACAAAGGCAGCATGCATGCCACACACTAACACTGTCAAACATCCAATTAACATCTGCATGCAAACGGTGCAACACATTAAGCTGAGACAATGAGTCAAGGGCACATGTACAATCAGTTCCAAACTTCTGGTGAAGCAAATCTTCTAACTTGCATGTTATTCTAATAATACATTTTAGACACAGATCAAGGACATAGGTAACATATTTTTGCAGGCAAATTCCCTTATTTTTGAACATACTCATGAAATATTAATGATTATTAAGGATTAAATAACCTTGTAATGATTCCATTCCATAATTCCATTCCACCTCCTCTTTACTAGTAGAGACACTGAGTTTCTTTATTTAATTTCTGACAAAAAGCAGGTACCATTTGCAATGCACAGAACCAATATATTTGTAACCCATATTAAAACAGGTTTGTCCATGTATATGTTTTAAGTGCAAGTTCATGCTTTGGAGAAAGGGAGGAAAGATATGCAACTTTCAGTTGAATTTTGAGAAGGAATGGAAAAAAAGAAAAGGTACATATTTTTGTGTATACTGCCTCTAAATATATTTCCTGGAAAAGTTAAAACCAACACCAACAATGCACTTTAGAGTTACTCAACTGTTGTATTAACAATGGAATCTTAATTATCAGAAAAGCAACAACATTCTAAAGAAACCAGGGTCAAAGGAATAGCACTCTGAATTTTCAGGGTTTTTTTATTCCATCCTGGATTTGAGGCCAGATTAAAACCCTTCAATACTTAATATTATTTCTATTAGTGTTGTTATTATTGCTATTAGTATTATATGCCTTCTACAAAAGTGGGGATTTAGAGTATTACTCCTTTCAGTAAGACAAAGCAGCATCCCTAAAATAAATGCATTTTTAAAAACAATAGGATTCCTATTAGAATTATGTTACTTCATCCCCTCCTTATAAAGAACTTGTGATCTCTCTTTACAGGTAACTAAGTCTAAAGTGTGGAATGACCACAAAAGATGGGATTTTATTTGTAGGCTCACTGTCATGTGAGCTGATGAGTTTCTTCAGTTTGCCTGCAATTCAACACGGGAAGAATGACCAAAGCCCTGAGATAGAAACCAGTGCACAGAATCAACAAAAAGGTAGAAAGAACAAGATTCTGCAAGAGTGAGAAGAGATGAAAGGAGAAATAAAGTTAGTAAAGATAATAATGTTTGCAGGGATAGCTGCTAGTAAACCAATGATTGCAGAACAGGTGGAAAGTTTTCTGATTATTCGTCTTCATCCTCATGCAGTGGTGACTGGATGGTACCAGAACGACGCCACACACCAGCACAGTTCACCCAGAGGAAATGGCATTTGACCAGCCCTCTCAAAATCTGCACATGGATGGCTGTGAGTCACATCCCTGAATGTCCTTATGTCACAGGTGGGAAGGAAAAGCAGCTCCCACAACTCCTGAAAGAGGAGTCACTTCAGCAACACTCAAAATTCAATTTCATGGTCATTTTAACTCTTCACAAGAGCAGATGGAATAGTGAATAGCAGGTAGTTCATCCACCAAGGTGGATGTACACTGAAAATCTATTCAAGTCAAAATCTGAGCCTGTGATGTATTTCTCTGCAGACTGAAACTTCTTCTTGTCCATACTTGAATGCAAGCGCACAACTACACTGGGGAATGTTTTTGGAGCCAAGTGCATTCAAATGGCTAAGAACTTCTGAAGATACTGGGTCTGAAAGCAGGCATCAAGAGGGTGAATCACAAACACCCTGGAAGTGCAATCCCTTTACTTGGGATAGGGCTCTCTGTGCTCTACCACTGAGATGTCAGGCATCCTGGTGAGACTGATCTCAGGATCTGCTGCCACCCACACTTCTACCTACAGGAACTGTGTCAGGCCCTGCACCAACAGAGTCCCTGCAAACCAGCTGGCAATCCCAGCATCAAAGCCTCTCTACTTCAGTGGTTCAGTGGCGTCTGAACTCCCTGCAGCTCTAAAGGGTCACTAGTGATCCACAAAACAGACTACCAACAGTTGGGATTTCAGCTTAGACCTAGGTTAGTGCAGCCTATTCAGCTGCATTTCCTTCCTATAAAGTATTAGCAGAGTCTTGAGTGGCTTAGATACTACAAAAGCCTCAGGTCATGCTTGCAAAGTGTTAAAAAGCTTCTTTAATGAGATAATACTCTATGAAAAATTTGGTGACAGAACTACTGTTTCAATACATTTAGCAAGTGCCTTTTCATTGCTTCAAATGTTGTTAATAAGTAAAAGCCTGCCCAGAGCTAAAAAAAAAATGCAATGCTGTCAGGAGAAACAATGCTCCAATGGGGTGAACATGCACACACATTAAAGGCCTGTTCTAGACATTCTATGATAACACAAACCACTGAGGCTCCTGAATAAATATAACTGGCTGCATACAGCAAGATCCCCAGACACAGATCCTCGGGTGTCACCTTACAGGAAGCTGGCAAAATTCTCACGATCTCTAGATTATGATCTATACACTTCCATGTAGTGGTGCTTTTGAAATGCTGTGCAAACTAGCACAGGACAGCACAGCATAATGTGATTAAAAATAGCACAAGACAACACAAAAGGAATTATCACTGGTAACAAGAATATTTTTCTCAAGTTCCAAATATAGCAAATTTTTTTGAGGGAAGAAAATAAGCTTAATTCATTTGGGAATAACTTTAAAGCAACAGCAACAAGAGACTTATCTCAAAATCAGTGAAGTCAGTAACTTAAACCCAATTAAAAAAGTGAGATATACATTCTGTACAATGTTTACATTACAAAGTGAGCTATCTGCAAAAGGTTAAAAATGAACTGAAAGTTAAGAATTGCCTTTTTTTTAAAAATTAAATAGATAAGCAGCATTTTTCACAACAGTAGTATATCACAAAATAGTATTATATAGTCTGAACATACTTTGGGTTTGCAAGCACCAAGCTATAATTTGAAATACAGCTCTGCTTACTGTCTTCACTTTTAACTACCACAAGGGCTACTACCATGAGAGCTAGGGCTGGTTTCAGAAAGGAAGAAATGATCTTTAAGCTCATGGTAATGAGTACGTTTACAGAATAGTTCATGCAAATTTCACACACTCACAAATTCTAAGATGCATCAGTTAGTGAACATGAATGAATTAGTAACTCATGCAGCTGTACAGTACACAGAAAGCTAAACATACTTACCAAGTGGTATGCTATCTAGGTCTGTGTAAATACAGCAACAAGGAAAAAAAAGCAACATTCCAATCAAAATATATCCATTTATAAAAAGAAATAAAACAAAAGTACCCAAATGTATTCTAAATTTTTCTTAGTATCATCTCATGAGAAGTAGAATAGATGCCGTAACAACATAAGATGCCAATCCAAAATCCCTAATGTGTGATGATTGAACAGGATTGAATTTTTGAATTTCACATTTAGAAGTTACAATTCCAAACTGTAAAAATAGCAAGCAGATTGTTTGAATTTTAAAAAATCTCAATAATAAAAAAACCTTTCGTTTCCTACATTTCACTGCAAGAGGGTCTACTTAAAAATGTCATACATGCATCTCAATTGTGAAGTATAAGATATTAAAATACAGCATCTATTCAGAAAAGAAATAGTCTAGAATGCCCAGTACAGCATGCACAAAAGGCAAACATGACATGCAGCTGACTGTTCAGAAAACAAGATGAAAAAACTACCTTGCAAAGCATGACCCAGGAAAGCATCAAGTTCAGGATTTAATTCAGCTTTTTCTTTTAGCATATGAAACAGCAGTTGGTTTTGAGTAGCACTAGTAATTTCTGTCTGCTTAAGGCGTCCCTCAAGAACTTTGATCTGAGCTTCTTTCTGAGCTGCTTGGAGACCCTAGGAGAAAGATGACAAATGTTTTATCACAACCTTTGTTTTACAAAATGAAAATCGTCAAAATTTTTAAAAAACCACAAACACAAATAATGTTTACATTGTAGCCACCTTCTCACATTCTGAAGATCAGGTATCAAAAAAGAGTCTTTTTCTTTCCTTCACTTTTTAGAGACTCATCAGCCATTCCTTTAACTTGCATTCCTCAGACTACAAATAAGCATCTATTGGCTAAGTGGGACATGACTCCCAAGTGCAATTCAGAGTCTTTGTATTTATTAAGGGTAGCAAGCACCTGAAAGATCAAAACCTCCACTTTTCACAAATAACTACTTTAAAAAAAAATTATTACCTAAGATACTCTATGACAAAGAACAGGGGGGAGGTGGAAGTGGGACAGGGTGGGACCCAGAACTGTAATCATTCCTACGCAATCACTCAGTGAACTTTCAGCTTCTAATGAAAGATCTTTCAGCCCAACTTATGACAGAACTCATTCAATCCATGGATTGGTGGGAATTTTTTAGTTTTAGAAAATACAGCCAAAGAAATTTACAGGAAATGGTTTCCAAATAGATTTCCAAATTCCAAAAGAAACAGTATGGAATAATGAAGGTACAACACATCTTCTCAATGACTTGTAGGGAAACAGCAGACTTGGGGTGCTAGTGCTTGAGTAACAAGTGTAGCCCTATGAATTTACACACCACATTCTGATTGAAATAAAGCTACATATCAATAGACATATTTTGTAGGTGAAAAACAACAACAGGATAGACAGTAGGCATGACCAATTTTGCAAAAAAATATCCCTTCGGCTTTCCTATGTGATAATTACTAAACAAAAAGATAACAGAATCCTTCACATAATGGAGCTTTTTATCATCATAAAGAGAAATTGTTAACAGAGTGAGTCAGAGGCACTTTTCTTACATTAACTCTGTTGCAAGATCCATTCAAACACATCCAAGGGCTGAAAAAATATTAAAACACTGAAATTTCCAGAAGGCAATGCGATTGTGGGAATTTTCTTTGCCCTTTCTTTTTTCCACAATTTTTTTGGATTTCCTACATAGTGAAGAATCAAGAATGCAAAAGAAACCCCAGGGGCTTCTTTTGACCTTTGGGTCAGAGGGCTGACCCAAAGACAGTGTCAGTATCATTGAAATCTTCCACTTGACTCAATGAGACCAAGTAACATTTTCCAGACAGAAAGCAGCAGCAAGAGCACACATGATACATGTGTGCACAGGGTTATAAGGTGCCAAATTCTTATTCTGAAAATATGAAAAAAAAACATTCCCAAGACTTTTAGAAGAATCTCTGTGGCTCTACTCAGACTGAAGTATGTCATGCATCAACATCTAACTTAAAACAAATTTTCTGAGGTTCATATTTGTACAAAGGTGGCTAAGCCAGTATTTTAAAAAAGATCTTGAGCTGTCTTTAGGAATTTGTTAAAAAACAGAGATTTATTTGATTACAAAATGCTAGTGCTCTTTTAAGAGCAACATGAGCTAATTAATACAGTGAAGTAGGTTCTACTGGGGGTTGAAAAACAGGCAGTAAGTTGACGAGGACGACAGATCTCAAGGGCCTTCACACTGAGAATCAGCAAGACTCAGCAATGTTGACCAGCTTTGATTTGTTTAACACACGTTAGTCATGTCTTTACGTTAGCATGACATATGTGCACCTGGCACATGCCACAGTCCTGGCACACTCAAACTTCACTTAGCACATTACCTTATTGATACCCATCATAAGGAAGTGATCAAGCAAGTATCGAGCTTCTGTCAAAGTGCAAGCATTAATTACAGCTGTTACATCCAAGGTCTCTCCTTCTTCCTATGTGTGCAAGAATAAACTCAGTCAGATTGTGAAAAAATCACAAGAATTATATTAATTTATTGCCAGCATATTAGAAAGCATCAGCTTTGACATTTAAATGCTTTGCAATCTTAGCTTGTGTAACACTATTGACACTAAAACTCAGGTAGCAACTGCATAAGTCTTCATGTCAAACTTCACATAAATTTTTCACCAATTTTTACTTCCTGGCTCAATAATTACACAGACAAACAAGAACTAATTTCTAAATGAGAACATTTTCAAGGCTAACACAATTAGTTGTTTTCTTGTTCCCATTTTATCATTTTTGCAATAATATTTGACCTACCTTTGCTTCTTCCATTTGCATAATGTTTGCTTGGCAGTCAGAAATGCTGTCGTTAATGTAGTCTATATTTGCAGTTACTGATTCCATCTCCTCATTTATGTTTTGGACATTTCTATCTGCTTCACTGCCACCTCCACCCTTGATGAGCTTCTCCCTTTTCTTTGAAAGCTTATCTCTTCTTTTGGTGAGTTCTTCACGTTGCTATTTTTCACAAAGACATAACATTACAAAAAAAAAAGGAATCAGTAAGCCCTTAGAACACTGAAGCGGATTTTTGTTTTCCTTCATTTGCTACAGTTTAACTGTAACATATCATGGTTTCCATGGGAAGAAGTTACACAGGTGAATACAATAATCAATTTGCACATGATGCCATTAATGTGCTTCTTTGTTCTTAGTAAGCACAGTAGTCCCATGATTCAAATGCCTTCTGGAGTCAAAAGTGTCTTTGCTGCCTGCAGTAGATTCCAGCCACTTTGCCAATGCTGCCATAACAGCAATTAATTTACAGCAAACATACTTGCAGTGCTCCCTATTTTAATACAATGATAGGCAGCCAACAGTTCACAGCAGATCACCCACCGTAAGCAGCCTGTTCATATCTGCCTCCATGTTGGAAATAGTCATCCTCTGCATAATAATGTCAGTCACTCTGCGTTCCAGTAACTGCCACTTCATCCTGGCTGCCTTTGAGGAGTAAACTCTGCTTGCCACTGCCTTCCGCTGGTACTTCTTCCTGTGATACATTCAAGGGAAATATTCAGCTAAGTCTAAAGTAGCCCAGTTACAAATTTGAATGTGGAAATGATCAAGCTGGAATATTTTTCACAACTTAAAAACTTCATGCAGAAGTTCTCATAGGTTTTCACTGCACCAGACAGCTGCCCTTACCCAGCCCTGAACTCTACTGCACTCTAACATGTTGCACTTGAAAAACAGGTATCAAACACTGCGGCATCCTTTGTGATGCACTACTGAGATCAAAAGCCACAGAGGTGTTGTTCCCTATTTAACAAGGAGATCTGCTTCAAACCACAGTGATAAAGCACAAATAAACCTGATACACTGAACTACATTTTCCAACAATTTTTTCTGTGAACTTAACATGGCTGGCATTGGACCACCAAGGTAATTGCTCCTGAAGAGCAGATTTAAAATCCTTAAGATTTCAAAATCCAGTTTGTGACTTGCCCTTTAACGCCATTTTGTATTATTATATTATTTCTTAAATCCAGAAAACTGAAATGCATTTGATAATGGTAAAATGCCCATTTTATGAGCATTACATGACAACAGTAAATTGACAACATTTGACAAATAACAGCTCCTGCAACATGTATCATCACAAAAGCATCTGCTTTAAATTCCACAAAAATTTCAGTTCTTGTAAGAGAGTCCTAAAAAGTTTTAACCCTTACCCTGTTCCATTTGTTGCAGTTACAGATAATGCTTGAACCCTTGCAACAGGAATTCTCATCTTCTGCTGTGCAGCTGTTCTGGAGCCCTCATGCTCACCCGACACACTAGAACTTGCTTCCTGGCTGGAATGCTCAGGCAGACTCAGCTTTCGATTCACTTTTCCTGCCACTTTATCAGACAGAGGCCTTACTTGCCGACGAAGGGCTGTGACCTGAAACACAGTGCAAAAACACAATTAACTCTCCCAAAACTGAGGTCTAAGTTACAGCAATACAACATCATTCTGTTTTCAAAGATGCACTGCTGCTTTGCCACAGTACCTCTTCAGTTTTCCGACGTAAGATAACTTCTTGGTTTCTCTTCTGAGCTTCCAGAAGCTTGAGCTGATGCTGTGAAAAAATAGAAGCAGCACATGATACTTTTTCCATTATCTCCCACAAGGACTGCAGTGTATAAAAAAAAAAAAAAAAAAAAAAAAAAAAAAAAAAGACCTCTACACATTAATACAAATCTGCAAAACTTCTGTGACATTACGACTCAAGTCATGATTGTTTCTTGATCCTCCTAGTACAGAACAAGAGTGTTTCACTGTATCAATTCTATCAAAAAGAATAATTCCATGCAAGCAAGGTAGTAGCAACAACTTTGTGAATCACTAACTCACTGATAAAATTGATATACATACTCAATAAGCACAACAGGAAATAGAAGACTTATCACCTGAAGCTAGGAACTGTGTTTGCATGGAAATCAAACCAAATTTTGTGCATTTTCACTGGTGAAAATATACAGGTACATGCCTGCCTCAGTGAATGCATATACACAGTGTGTGCCTGCAAGCAGAGGCACATCACAATGACAGGTGCTTATTCCAAATGAAAGTTCTTTATCTGTCAAATCACCTCTCGTTTGCGTTGCTCCTTTTTAAGCTGTGCAATCTCTCTATTTCTTCTAGATTCAGTCATTCTAGCTTTCTCCTGCTCTTCTTTCATTTGTTTCATCAAGCGAACCTGTAAAGAAGTCAACACTTACAAAAGCTGTTCACACTGAAGTGCTGTTCCCTTCCCCCAGCCATAGAGTTTCCTCCTCCAATTGCCATTTTTCAGTATATTGCAAGCTTTTATCCATTCATCTCTTCCATCTAATGTCTTCTTCACTAAGTGCTGAATAACAGCTAATAATGTGCAAACTCATGCATGTTTGATACCTTAATTTTTGTTCATTAAACCCAAAAGCTACTCCTCTCTCCCCCAGGAACAGCCTGATGCTCACGTCTCTTCTATTTTCAGACTTCCAAGCAGATAACAGTAAGAACAGAGTTATTGGGTAGATGGATGCACAGGAGATTTCAACCCAATTTTCAGTAAACATTCATTGTGCAACGCTTCAATTTACTGAAATATACCTTGGTTTTTTTCATCTCTGTCACCTCCTGCTGCAGTTTCTTCAGCTGCTTTTCATATTGAGACTGATTTTTAAGCAATCGTGCGTGTTCCTTTTGTGCTGTTTGAAGTCTCTGCAGTTCTTTATTCATGGCTTGGAGTTTCTTTTCATATTCTGACTTGATTTTTTTTGCCTTTTCTTCTGAATAGGTCTCTACAGAACCTAGAGCAAAAGAGAATGCTTAATCTGCTTTTGTTCAGAGTACTTTTACTTTGCCAGCCACAGCAGGTAACTACTTCCTCTGCTCTAGCATTATCTGCAATACCTTTAAAACAACCTAATTTGTCTCTAGTTCCTGCCACCTGTACTACTTTGAACTTTTCACCTTGATCTCTTATCCCAGAATGCATACAAGTATTAACACTTTCCTCTGACTTCTCTGCAACAAATCTGAGCATCTAAAAGCACAAATACACACATTCACACATATGTACACAGATATACACGCATATATTCACACATATAACAACACTCCTAAAAGCCATCAAGCCTCCTATTCCTTTTCTGACACTGATCAGTGGGGAAGGCTGAAGGAATAACAGAGGAACAGCAAAAGCTTAAGACAGTGTGAAACCATAAATCATATATAGTGTATATTTTAAAAAGAAAAACAAAATACTTTCCACAGCATTCCCAAAGTGCAGTTATTTGTGGCTTGGGACTCCTGAGTCATAGGTGGTTTGTCATCTCAATACTAATACATATTCAAAAAGGTTTGGTCAGTAGAACACCTCTGACAGGTCACTATCCTTCTTACTTTTATGGAAATAAAAAGAAAGTGGAGAGGAAAGAACAGGAAAAAAACTTTTAATTCAGGAACGATCTCCAGAATTATGAGAGCTCTTAGAAAACTGAAAATGCTTATTCACCAAAATTAAATACCTGTCAGTGGCAATACATTTCAAAAAACTTTTCTCTCAATTCTGATAGGAACCAGAATGAGTAAAGAATTATTCTCTGGCATTATGGGTACAAACCATATTTCTGTTTTCTGCATTTTCTCATCAAATTTGAAAAAGAAAATGAAAGAAGTAGAAAACAGTTCAACTTGAACAGAATATACAAGATCAATGATTTTGTACTTCTTACCCAAGTTTTGAAGAACCTGATCTCTTTCAAGCTGAGTGTCTCGAATTTTATGTTGTAGCATCATTAGTTTTTCTTCATACTGTTTTTTCAGTGTTTGCAATCTTCGCTGGCTGTTTTCCAGTTCATCTATCAGTTTCTGCTTAATGGCTATTTCACAGGTGATGTTTGCCAAGTCAGCTTGATAATTTTCTAAAATAGAAAGATTTCTGTTAATGTAACAGCAAGGACCACATGAATACTCCTTGCAATCTTAGGGTTACTGTAAATCCATATTGTTCCACACAAATCACAACGCACCACGCAACCCTCTTATCTGCAGTTCATGTTAAAGTCTCTTTCGTAAACACTCTCAATCCTAGAACCTGGGAAAGAGGTAGGGAAAGATGTCACACTGGATCACAGCTGCCCCTGTGTTGTCACTACTCACATTTAAATTGCAGTATCAGCAATCTGACCTTCCCCATCCAAACGGCTTCAAGATTTCAGCCACATCTCAGGGCTGAAGAATAACTGCCATCCATAAATCCAGCATGTTATATAGGAAAAACTGACTGCTGCCAGGCTCCAAATGGAAACTTTCCCTTCTCTAACTCTTAGAATGTAACAGTCAGAATTCTCAAAAGAGAGGCACCATCTCAGTTATTGAAGTGGAATGGTCAAGGGAAAAAGTACGAGGAAAAAGCAAGAAAAAGTACTAACCCACATGATAAATTCATGAAAGTTTAATTTCTTTAGCCAATTAGGTAATTTTTTTTTTTAGGATTATGTGCCTCAGAACAAAGATATCAGTTGAGGATTATTATTTTTCAGATTCCTGATAATGGTTTGTATAACTCTCAAGAAGAAATCAAGAGACTTGGTTTGCCCATTTGGCCCAACTCACATGCGAGAATTGCTGGTGATGCTGTTTCTGACTCTCGCCATATAAAAATGAGGAAGGCTGATAGACTTCCAGCCTTTCAAAATTAAATTCTACCATTTCCAAATGAGCTGATAGGAGCTATCACCTTTGTGATTAGTCCAGAGACATAAAAATAAACCAGTACTTAAACCTTACACTTTGGATGTCTTAATCCAGGAAGAAACACATCATCAAACACTGGATGGCCTCTGGTCAATTTCAAAACCAATTCAATACAGGGACACGTGATCAGCTGTCTATTACATGTTTTAGCACCTTAAGTGAAAAAATAATTCATTGGACGTACTCTTTCCAGAGAATTACAGACAGACAGCTGACAACACTTTTCTTCCCTACAAAGACCTGAGGTTTAACAGATATTATTTATAAAACTCTACAGAATATTGCACTGACATCACCTTTTTCATCAGAGTCAGAATCTGATTCATCTGAGCTTTCAACAACTTCCATATCATCATCATCCTCATCATCTTCCTCTTCTTCATCATCATGATCACTGACCTCCTGAATTTCCTCCTACAAAACATAGACATTAAAGCACCTCCACATTTTTTCATGCCTCAATCATTTGTGACTATCACGTTGAAGCTGCAGCATTCACCTAGTCTAGTCCTAATTTTCTTTCTATAACCTTGCAAATCTTTAAACAGACAATGAACAAATAAATCAAACACTTATAAATACTTACTCCCTCCAATTCATTATTCTCTCTCTCTGAAGTGCCTTTTTCATCTCTCTTCTCCTGCTCATTGTCTGTGTTATCCTCTTTAACACTAATAGAAGAGGCAGACACAAATTATTCACAAACTGAAATGGCAGGTGTTTCCCATCCCCCAACCAGTAAGTTGTAATTCCAAATAAAGATGAAAAATAAAGTGTAGTTAGAAAAACGTACAAGGTGTTGGGCATGGGTAAAACACAACTTCCAAACTTCTGCACGTAATAAATTAATGCCTAATTAATCTTGGTTTGCAAGGTAATAGTAATGATTAGCACATTGTTCCAGCATACTGCACAACTGGGACAATCAGAATAGACATCTCCAAATGCTACAGCAGTACTCATTTTGCATGGAAGTTGCAGTGTACCCAGAGTAGCTTTCACAAAATAATAAAAGAACATTGTGTGCAAGTACAATGTACATTACAAGTATTCCTACACTTTCAAGCCATAACAGAGCCTACTGTACTTAGAATAGTCTTAAAATTTAATTATTTATGTATAAACCTTAAACAATAACTTAATTTATCATACTACAATCACTCTTTTGATTAGTTATTTCCTTTGACATAAAGGGAATGCTCAAAATAGGCATTGATACAACAATAAAAAGGGTTTACTGCAGGGTTTTTTGGTTTTGTTCTAATACCCATTGGGGCAAGTTTTAATATTTTTAAGTGCACATTTAAGACATCACATGCAAATATAAAACAAAAAATCAATGGCACTCTGCAAATTGTCACAGACCGGGTATCAGTCCCTCCAGTACCACATGTACAAAACCCAAAGCTCCAGTGGATGGGAAATTGTGACAGAATAGAGCTAGACACAATAGGGGGTAATAATGAAAACCTGTGTGAAAAAGATTGCATAATGTGGAATCCATCTCAACTAACTTCAGCTGCATAAAAGTTTGCAAGTTGTGCTGTCACTGATCAGGCACAGAAACCAGAAATGCACATCTTCCTCCACTGACACCAAGAGAAGCTCAGATTCAAGATCAAACTCCAGGGCAAATCCAATACCCAGTGCAGTGACAAGAAACATACAGTAGATTCGAGACACTTTAATTTGGTAAGCGACACCTTTGAAACAGTTTGAATCTAAAAAGTGCCTGTTGAGGAACACAGCGCTTCTGTGTACCCACGATTTTCTGTTGTATTACTTTTTAATCTCTTCAATGCTAACTGATTCCCTTCTGCCCCATCATGCTGGTCTTTACCAGTTATGAGCTGACCATGCATAAGGCAGGAAAGCTTTTGCTTGGATCATCTGAATCCATGCAGCAACTGGGGATGCTGAAATTAAAAAATCTAGCCAAAAATTGCCTAACAGGGAACACTGTGATACAATCTCATTTCCACAGATTTTCATCTCCCTCAAACCAGAACACCTTCTGTTTTATGTTGGTTATTAAGCCTAAGAGATAATGGATCTTAGCTGCAATCCTCATGCAGATTGAGGCAAACCCCCAATTTCCCTTCCAGCTGCAGTCAGTACAGAAAGAACCACTACAGCGAATTTGTGTTCTGCCTAAGAAAGGGGAGAGACAGGAGGAAGGAGAGCCAGCAGCTCTCCCAGGCAGAACTGTACTGCATAATGTATATGCTACTGGTCTGTGGATTCAGATCATCTGCATCAATTCAGTGGGTGGGTTTTTTGGATCAAAGTATACAGCAGAAAAATAAAAACTCCTTCAGTTTCACTTTTAATCATAATATAATTCCCTTTTTAGAGCCCTCAATTTAACTGCTCTCTGTGAATGACTATTCATCTACTGGTTTGGCTGAAACAGAATGGGAGGAATGATCAAGGCTTCATGCTTTCAGAAGTCACATGCTTTCAGAAACCAAAGCAGCAGACTTGACTGAGGTGTGATGATCCAAGACACTCTTGATCTCACATGCCAAAATTATTGTTGTCATATACTGCCTGCTAGACACTTCATACTATACATGCTACTGTACCTTCCTCCTTCCTTTCATTTCACTTAGGCTATGCAAGAAGGAAAACAACTAATAACAGGAGTTCCCGAAGGTGCCACCTCCCCACAAAAGCTTTCAACACTGTGTAACTCCAGAGTCAACCTCAATTCCACAACAGAGTCTTCTTCCAGTTAAAACACTAGTTGAAAATGAAAACCCAGCAAAGAATTCTGGACATTAACTACTCCTGAAGTATCTATGAATCTGCCCAACTTCTTTTCATGTATGACAACCAGTTAATTGAAATGACAGGTAATTAAAAACCTGGGAAATATTCCAACCTTCTTTCTTCTTGACTGCTTTCCTCAAGTTTCTGTAGCCTTCAAAAGCACGAGGTACAGTATTGGAAGGCCAAGCCAATGAAGGACAAACCAGACAGTGAAAAGCAAAAGTGATAAGAAGGTAAAAAAATGATATATATGAGCTTGCGGAGTTTAAAATGAAATTTTAAAAGATACCATCAAGAGACAACAAGTAGTAAAAAGGCAATACATCCTGGACAATTTGAAAGTAAATAGAAAACAAAGAAGAAGCATATGTAGGTTAACTAATCTACCACTGATAACAAGTGTAAATTCAAGTTACACTAAGGAAGAAATTTTAGACAATGTATTTAACTTTGCGAATTATTTCTAATAATGGATTAAGACAACATCTCAATTCTAGAAAAAGCTTTCTCCTCTTTCTCCACTTAAAAATGGCAGGTAAAATACTGAAAATTACAAATACTGCCACAGACCAAATGTTATATATTCTCAGAACATATCAGGAAAAAAAACAATGCACTAGTTTTATATATGCTGATAAAATATCATAATATAAAGTAGGAATAAGAAAATTTTAGCATTAGTATTCTAAATTATATATTCTGAATATAATACAAAAAATCTTCAAACTGCAGTCACTTTTTGTTTGGGTTTTGTTGTTTGTTTTTAAATAAAAAGTAGAGAATTGGAGCTTATTTTTCTGGGATTCAGAAAGTACATGTCAATAATTTCTTGTTATTTTTTAATAAATTAACAAAAAACATGCACCAGAAGCAATGAGATGGATAAAATGTTAGTATTTCTGCCTGTACTTTTTAATCTTGAATAAATGTGGATTTATCAGTAAAGAAAGTCTGCACAACATATGTAAGCATAGAGATGGCTTAAAATTCATCAACTACTGAAATTCCTCATTTCCCATTATGACAAAGTTTCGAGCAAGAGCTTTCGTTGCCTTTTCACTTTATACTGCCTATCATCTTCCTTCAGTATCAGCTAGGAGCTAGCACTCTGAACCTCATGTAACTTTCATCACTAATTTGGTTTAATAAAGGTTAGGGGAGTCAAAAGAAAGCAGAAATGGTTACCAGGTGTATATGGCTGACTAACAATTGCAAGGAATGTGGAAGATTTGCTCAGGGGCTTCTAGTGGGTAAGTCACACTGTGGGACACTCCAATCATGTCAGTTTTTCAGTAGGCAAAATATTACTGCTGTGTAAACTGTTTCAAATAAAACTTATGACAGATGCTTATTAAAGGCCACAGATATATAGCAGTTCATACCTGCTGCTCATTCAGAACCTTGCTCTTAGGCCTTCAGGCTACCTCACAACAATTTAAATAAGTTGTATGTATTTAAAATGATCTACTTTTTCTCATACTGACCCATAACCAGGAAACAAAAGACCAAGAAAATCAGCAGATGGGGCAGAACTACTAGCTAGGCTTACCAATCCCATTTTAGTAGAAAACTGCTAGTTAGACAACTTTAAAAGAATGGTAACACTAAAAAGAAATAGTTGAGTAAATGTAGCTAAATGCCTGTAGAATACAAAATTAAAACAAAGAATCCCCATCAAACTGCCTGGCAAAGTGTCTGTGCATTACATTAATGTACACACCACTAACTCCTGAAATTTCAATAGAATAAAAATTCACAGCAATATAACCTTAACATAGACTTTTCACTAATTGGATAGAAGCACTCTGCAGATAATAAGCATGACAACGTACAATCTCTCAAATTCTAACATTTCTTAGCATCTAACGAATATTCCTCCCAACACATGCACCTCAGAAATTTCTAAATATTTACTACAAAGCAGTCTGTAGATAGGTCAGTAGATAGATTCAAACCTTAGCAGCACTTTGAAGAGTGTCACCCCATTTTATAGAACACATGGCTCACTTTAAGATGGAGTCACCAAAAGGTGTCTTCCAACTTGAATTTTTCTATAGCTCTCTAATTCCATAAGGCTAATTCAAAACTGATTTCAAAAATAATTTATGGTAAGTAGTCCCTACTTTTGGATCCGATTACTTGGCCAACCCATCACAATATTATTTTCCTGGTGTGAGAAAAGTATGACTGGCTTTCAAAAAAAAACCAAAATAAACTATAAAAACACAACCTAACAACTGAGGCTCTATCTAAGCATGTAGTTAAATGAAAGCTTGATTTTAAAATGCTTTACAAATGTACAAAATCAAATCTCTTTGTTCCTGCATTTACATTTAAAGGACATATTGAAGTGCTTGGCTGAAGAGAGGACAGAACATTCTGCTGATTTATTTAATACTTCCATCTTGCTCTCAAGTTCTTACAGAAATGAGACAAAATCTATCAAAATCCCCATAAAAGTCTAAGAGCTTCCTGAAAAACAATATGCAAAAAATCCAGTTGCTCTTAAAATGAGTGTTCTCTAAAATTATCAGACATTTGTGTGGTGAAAGGATTTACAGATATAGGACCTAAAATTAAAGATATGGCTGACTCTCACCTACTTTATACTTTGA
The DNA here is from genome assembly GCF_049639895.1 of Pseudopodoces humilis. Classification (NCBI taxonomy): domain Eukaryota; kingdom Metazoa; phylum Chordata; class Aves; order Passeriformes; family Paridae; genus Pseudopodoces; species Pseudopodoces humilis. Next base: position 58,555,028 of record NC_142204.1, read on the forward strand.
TTCTTTTAAGACTAAACTTTTATAGTTTTACTCTAAACTTGTAGAAGTCTGAAAGGCCATTATTAAATAGAGTAACAGATTAGAAGCATAGAAAATTTCAGCTAAAACTGAGATTTTTAATGAATTCAAAGTCTGAGTACACAAAGCCTTGCTGCTATCTGAACAGGCATGTCAATGTCTATGAGGATTTTAGTAGATGAGAAGTTGCACAGCAAAAAAACCAGCAAAGCATGATGTTGCAGAGAATTAGGAAACCTCAAAAAAACATTCATAGAAGCAAAAGATAAAGCAAAAGAAGCCATTCCAACAGCTACCAAAGAATCCCCAGCTACTCAGATTATCTTTTCTTCAGAAAGCTGCTTCAATTTTGACATAGAGCTGAAAAAACTTTTATAATTTTTTCAAGCTTTAGTTAAATTTCAGGTGCATTTTAGAAGAAATTTTTAAAAATAGCAAAATCTAGAAGAGAGCACCTGCGCTTTCATCATTGAGTGTAATTACATAGAAAAGTTTGTTACAAAGGAGACATTCATTCTACAAATACTGCACACTTCACTGGAAGAAAAGATGCAAAAGAAAACCTGTAACTTCAACGTGTAAAAGGGTTTGAAGGAAGAGCAATTTAGAGTCCAAACCCACAAAACAAGCCTTTTTAAGTCTCAGTGGTTAAGAAAATAGGCCTTTTTACTAAGAAAGAGAAAACAAATAGCATTATAATTAATACACCACCTCTTTTTCTTTTTCCTTTCTTTTTTTTTCAGCTTTTCTAGATCTTTCTTGGCTATATCTAGTATTTCCATTGTCTCTTTCTCTGAGGAAAGCATAGAAGCAGAAAATGCTGATGGTCCACCAAAGTACGTGGCTCTTGATGAGGCTCTTGACAAGTTGCGTCGAAGATTTTCATTCACTGCTTCACTTTCTAATAATTTTGCTCTTAAAAAAAAAAAAAAAGAAAGAATTGTAGATCATGAATTACAAGTATTGCCAGTACATGAGATATATGCTCTTTTGCCTCTGTAACTTCAATGCATTACAATCAGTCTAAAAAGAAACTACAAACCAAGAAGTCTGAAAAAAAAATACAATGTAGTAAATTCCCTTAAATTTAAAATACCATTTTACACAATGGTTATATATGTATTGTACATATATCATATAACCTAGACAGAATACATGAAAATATGTTTGTATGAACATACACAGATAAATATATAGAGATACACACCTGAATATGCTTTATGAATATACATAGTATATGAAAGCCACACAAAAACTCTAACATCAACTGAGGATAGGCTAGATAATTTTTGTATGCTATATGTCCAAAACACAAATAAATAAAAATATCTAAAATATTTAAGAGCTTTTGAATTTTAAGAGGAAGTATTTTTTTAAAAACATATTTTTTATAAAACATTTTTTAAACAAGTGATTTCTCAGTACTGTAATTTTTATATGCGGTTACAAAGTTATAAAATAATCATTCCAAGTTTTACTGTTCTTGGTGCAACAATATTAAGTTATCACCATAATTTAGACAATATCTTACTCTCATTTCTATTGTCAGTTTGACCTCTAAGATTTTACATTTTTGTGTCCAAGAGCAACACCAGATGGTCTTAGAAGCTGAAGGACCACTCTCCTAAAGTAATCCCCACACAGGAAAACAGCTGCTAACACTTCCATTGTTTTTAAAAATAAAAATTGTCCAAATACATATCATGCAAATACCTGAGATCTTCAATTTCCTTGATATAATTATGAATCATGTTGCTAATTTCTTCATTTCCTTCCCCTTTGAAGGACAGAGAGAAAAGGGGGATGAGGGGAGAGAAAGATTAAGAAAGAGCAGTAACAATATAAATATCTGAATATAGCTACCAGGCACAAGGTACCAGCAAAGGGAAACAGTCATATGGGCTCCACATGTAAATCTTAACTTGTAAAATAGCTCTCCTTCTCAAACTGAATTCTACTTTTTGTTCCTCTCTCATGTGATAACCATGAGACTACTGGCAACTTGTTTTCCATATTAGTGCATTTTAACAACACTTAAATAAAAATTACTTATCTGGAGTTTAATTTGAAGTCAAATTTATTTGGTCTGGTTGTTAAACCACCACAGGGGCTAAGCATACAAATTATTCCTATAAAAAAACATTATTTCATGTTTCCTGTTGTTCACATTTCTAAATGGATGATCAAATCAGGGCACCAAACTATTTCTATTATTAAAAAATATTCCAGAAACAGAAGAAATAATTATATGGGGGTCTATCTCTGCCAAAGGAGGTCCTACATCGTTAATAAAAAGGCTTCGTTCCAAGGGATCAATGAAGGAAGAACATATAATTAATTTAAGTTCATGAACTTATGAAGCAGTTTATGCACATTCACAGCATACCTGTCCTGGCTAGCACTTGGTTGGCCTGGTCACTCATCAGCTGCGTTATTCTGGCTCGAAGAGCATCGATAGTCTCTTGCATTGCTTTAATTCTAACCCGCAGGTTGTTGTTTTCTGTTTGCAGCATCGCATTTTCATGGAACATGTCATTGATGCTTTCAACACCTTCTTCATCTATAATCCTTTTACCCTTTAGGAAAGTAAAAATATTTTATTATGAGTCAAGGCTGACATACACTAAAAAAAAATTCTTACTTAGTAAATGCAATGCACAGATGACTTGGAATTCCAAGCAAACACTCGTAGCACAGGATAATTTCAAAAAAACTGATATCTGGGCCAACACCTCAGCATCTGGGTTTTGTGTGATTACACTTTAGTCTGAAATACAAGTACTTGAAGAGGTTGAAGAATGGGAAGATAGTATTCTGATTTGATAAAGAACTACCTCAAGAAGAGCAAAAGTGATCCCGTTTGGTAATGGCCTTTATTGCCGAAAACACTGAATAAACTTCAGGAACAATTGGGCATGAGTATTTGCCTTGTATACTTTAGACTAGCTTTTTAAAACACAAACTGTTTTAGCTGTCTAGTAAATTTTCAAAAGCAATACACAGTAACTATACACGTTGACTTATGCAACTACCCAAGTTGTGGTTTGGTCATTTTTGCTTTGGAAGTGACTTCCTCGTTGCCTTTCAAAAAGCAAATATCATGCATCATCAGTAAATATCACGGACATTTGCTGACACCTCTTTTCTTTGGGGATACAATCTACATTTTCTAAAAACATCTGGTAATCACTGGAATTAGGTGTTGTTTACATTGGGGTTGCTATTCCAATGCTTTTAGCATATGAAATGGAAATAGTCAACCGGAAAAAAAAAAGCTGTGGAATTATAAGCATTCTAAAGCAGAAGAAATCCTAAGAGGATAAACTTACTGTTTTGTATTCCATGAGTTCCATCTGCAGCCGCGCAATCTCACTGCGCAAAGCATTTATTTGTTGACTGGCCCTATCCTGATTAACCATCACCTTGTTCTTGATGTTCCGTGCCCGATTGGCATACTTTAGTGTGTTTAAAGTTTCCATGAAGTCTCGATCTGAAGGGCTCACACATGCTATCATGAGCGTTTGACTGCAAGTCAGAAACACAGGTCAGCATTACACACCAAGGACCAGAAGAGCAGAGAGAAGCTAACAGGTCCTCAGGCAGAAGGTGAAACAAGAATAGCAACTTCATGGTGTTTGTGAAAATATTTCTGCATCTAGCTCACTGCAAACTGTGAACCACAAAGGTCAGCAGGTGCCATGTCTTATCTCCCTAGCACAGCATAGGAGATACTAGATTATTTCTTGTTCCACACATGAAATTGTAAAAGTGATTAATGGATGTTTCCAGAAACATTTCTCAAATTAAATTCAGTTTGTCTAATCATACATAAACTGAGATTAAGGAATTTATAGTCAACCTAAATTCCTAGACAGTGATTTGGATCATGCAGCCATCAGGACTGTGTACTGCAATTCTCGAGTTGCTTACCTACTTCATCTGAAACATGCCCAAATGCTCATCTTACCTGTCCATACATGCCTAATGTGCCTGTTCTCTACCTCAGGTTGCAAACTGGCTGAATTCTCCACTACAAGTTATCTCCTGTTCTACAACACAAGCCCAAAACTAGGACTTACCCTTAGTACTCTATAACTGCATTTATACCACATTTCGTAAAACCACCACTTAGAGCAACTTTCCACAACAAAAGGCAGCAGGACCTGAGCTCTTGGCCCAAGAGGCCTATGAACAACCATCCTCCTTTCAGTTTCTACAACATCCCCTAGCCATCCCATCATGGGATATTATTGTGGGGTGAGAACATATTCTATGCTCCAAATGAAAGATCAAGCAGATAGACCAGTAGGAGCCAGCAGGACAAAAGCAGGAAAAAAGACCAAAACTATTTTCACTCCAACCAAGTGCTTTCATATTCAACAGGTTCCTTCCCTCACTCCCTGAAGTGCACTCATTTCATGTCAGGTAAGAACAGTCTAGACGGTCAGAACCAGAATTCCAGCTGTAGATAACTCTGAAGGTGCATCCATTGCCTAAATTCTCAACAGAAAGGGCAAAACATCTGCATTTGATGGACTGAGTACACTCCTTCACATTTTAAAGGAGTTTGTTTCTCCATTGTATGTCACAGCTTGGGTGGCTACTTTAGGAACTGTCTCTGGGACAAAGGAGTAATATCTGCATCAGGCAAGCTAGATTCTGATCTTTACTTTCTACAGTTTCAGACTAAAACAAACGAATCCCGGCAACAAACTCTGTGAGACAAGCAATTATACTAACCATACACACTGGGAAACTAAGCTAGAAAGAATAATTAGCCAGGGGCTAAAAAGAACCTTCACTTTCAGCAACTCTTCCTCAGTTCTCACCCCTATCTTTGTGTCAGTTTTCCAAACTCTTTTAGTCCTCAAGATAAGGCCATGAAAGAGTAGGAACAGTTTTTTTGATTCTGACATTGAGAATGCATTTATTTTTCTAAATCTCAGAGGACTGGTTCTGCTATGTGTCTATCTTGAAAACTGAACAAGTTGAACTCCAGTTTCCTATGTGAATTCTAAAATGGACTAGGGTTTTTTGAAAATGTTCTACTTCCTTTATGTCACCATTTCTTTAAATTGCTCCCCCTGCTCCTGAAGTTGGGAAGATATTAATTTTCCATCTTAAACATCATAACATTCCTTTTAAAATACCAATGCTCCATATTTTTCTGTGAATAATTCAAGAAACATTTATATTTAAGTGCTGCTTCAGAACTGTTACATCATTATACTTAAAATAAGGATTATTGTGAGAAAATTACAGTGATACAATGTTTTCTGTTCACTGTTAACTCAGGATTTACTACAACCTAACCCAAATAATTACTAATAAATTTCTGTATTTGTTGAGAGAAATATTAATGTGGACTGCTACACCTAGGGTGGAAGTTGGAAGGCTACTTCCAAGAGAGAACAGGCTTAAAGAAATCTAAATCTGATTTGCCAGAAGAAAAAAACTGCTTATTTGTTAAAATTTAGCTTTTCCACCAATTTTGATTGCCAAAGCCCAGATAAGAAATCATTAAAAATGTGAGGGTTTTATATATAAATATATATGAAAGATTTGTCTCAACATCTTTATATGTCACATAGAAAAAAACTGGGGGGAAGGAAGGCATCCATACAATTCTCATGAATTAAAAAAAGACAGAAAGAATAGATACAAGTATCATTAAAAACTTACTGAGGAGCATTTGCTATCTGTACATTTGTGCTGGGTTTGGCTGGGATAGAGTTAATTTTCTCCATAGCTGCTGGTTTGGGCAGTTTTGGATTTGTGCTGGAAACACCTACTATGGGTCCATAATGCAGGTATGTCTGAGCTGCTGCTGGGCAGGGCTGACACGGAGCCAGGACCTTTTCTGCTCCTCAGACTGCCCCCCCAGTGGGGTGCACAAGGAGTTCTCAGGGGACACAGCTGAGCCCAACTGACCCAAGGGATATTCCATCCCATGTGGAATCATGCTTAGCATATAAAGCTGGGGCAATGAGAAGAGGGGGGGATATTCAGAGTGACAGCATTTGCCTTCCCAAGTCACCCTAAGGCACGATGGAGCCCTGCTTTCCTGGGAATGGCTGAACACCTGCCTGCCCATGGGAAGTGAATGATTTCCTTTCCTTTGCTTGCATATGCGACTTTTGCTTTACCTAATAAAACGTCCTTATGTCAAACCCTGACTTTTCTCCCTTCTACCCTTGTGATTCTCTCCTGGGGACAGGGAGGGAGCATCTGTGTGGGGCTCAGCTGTGGCCGGAGCTGCCCTGACCCCATCGCATGCTGAACTCCATGACTGCTCCTGAAGAACACTGACAGGGAGCTGTGAGACACCAAAATATTTTGGAGTCAAAGTAGTATTTCTACAAAAGGCCGATTTTAGAAGAGTTTGAAAAAACATGCTCACTACCTGATAAAAAAATAATTGATAAAAAATAGAATGAAGTGGGTTTTGCACTTATCTACAGAAAGAGCTTAGAAGAGCTCTTTGATTTCTGCTGTTTTTTTAGGAATTCTGGAGTTTCTTCCTCCCTTTTGCACTTTTGAAAGTTTCTAGCCCTTATTTTACTTATTTTTTTTCCTGGCTCTCCTTTCACACTGCAGTGCTTCAATTTGTTGGAAAAAAGTTATCTCTCTGAAGAGCATAGCAACAGTTCGAGATTTTTCTTCTGCTTCTCCCTACTCTTTTGTGAAAAAACTTCCTACTCTCCTAAACATACGAGCCAAGCATATTGGATCACAGAAAAGAACAAAGAGTACTACCTTACTAAAATATACTCAGCTGTGGTCCCTCTTATATTTGTACACATTAGCATTATAAGTACAAAATCTGTAGTATTTTAATAAATTTTATTTTAATAAATTTGTTAGTGTTTCCTTATATAAAGCCTCCAGAGGTCAAAACTTTCCTTCATTGTATGTGCAGAAAGTACAAATGGATTAATACAAGCAACCCCGGTGAAAGACTACTTTGTTTTTCTTAGGCTGCAATCCAACAGCAGGTACCCGAACAGATGCATCATAGGCCGAGATATATCATCTCTAAAAAGATGGAAGTTACTGTGGTAAACCAACTCCAAGCTCCTGTGCACAGCAGTCAGAGCAAACAATTCACTGACATTTAAAAAAAAAGCAACCAAAAAAACCCAAACCAAATTCTAAAGGAGAAACTCATCACAGCTTTAAATATGCTTTAAAATATGCTGTAAACAAAACCTACCATTTTTACTATCTACAATCTACAGGTATTTCAATGGGAAGAACTTGCCTAAAAATGGTAACTTCTACTGGAGCTTCATGTCTAGTAAAATAACAATAGCACTGGAAAGAACAAAGCAAAAATCCTCTTTAAATCTTTTCCTTCCATTGACGGCATTATTTTCACAACAATTTATCTCCATAACCTTCCTCCAAAAAGATTTTTATTGTCATTTAATATTCATTTTACTTTCTGCAGATTATGTTCTCATTCTTGCTCATTCACAATGAAATATATAAAATGTTTCAATTTTCATACCTGTTTCCCCCAAGAGAGTCTTGAAGTAGCCTTGTAAGCTTTGAATCTCTGTATGGTACATGAGTTGCCTTCTTACTTTTATCTCCCAGTGCACTTATTACATTGCCAAGTGCCAGCTAAAAAACACCAAATCACATAACACACAAGTCAGAATCAGCTCCTGTGTAGTTTTATTTTAAAACACTTATGAACTGTAGTCACCACACTGTGAGAAAATGAATAAACATGAAAGTTAGCATAAAAATATTTCAGAAGATGTCTGTAGTTTACATTCAGAAATTTTTGTGTTATCCCCAGTGCATCTGCTGACTTACAGTCTGCTGTCTGGAAGTGTTAAAGTGCTTAGCACAATTCATATGCACTGTCTATTAGTATCTCATGTCAGTCACACACTAAAGCTGGTACTACTCAATCTAACAAACATTTGCTTTGGATGATTATTAAAGTTGATCTCTAACAGTAGCTATAATTTCTTTCAAATTAATTTTATCAATTGCCTTTATGCTACATTTAGAATAAAATAAGGGGCATTTAAATGAAGGAAAAAACCCTAGAATTTAGTACCTCTACAGTTAAAAAGCAAAAAATGTCTGATGATGATTTGAGCATTTAAGACTTGAAATTAAAGCTTGTAGTCCATGGCTATCGTGTTTCAGTACTAAAAGGGTCTAATGCTTGTTTATAAACAATCAAACATTTGGCTATGAACTGCACACACTTGAGTCAAACAGAAGGATTTTGCTTTAGGAGGTGCCCTGTATCGCCGGTCCTTGTTTTGGAAATGGTGCAGCTGCCACCAGCAGGTGGAGAACTGCACACGCCCCATGCTGTGCCTGCTTGCTTTGAAGGATTTAAAGCACTTCACAAAACTGTGGGCTGGACTTCACTGTAAATAAAAGTTTTGTGATCTTGTATTAGTTACATCACACTAATTTTCACCTTCATGCACTTTATTTGCTCTTTGTTAAGGACAACTGTGTCATCTAGATCCCCCAAATCCTGCTGGCTTTGTGCTTCTGTCTATGATAAAATTGAACTAAATATTCTTTCTCTTCCATGTAATATAACCAGAAGAACTACAGAAAATAATCAATGTCATGATGGCAAGAGAATCACTGATAAAACTCTAATTGCACAATACCCTAGAAAACTGGTACTGCTCAACAACCCAGAAAAAACTAGACGTGCTTTCACATAGGGAACAGACATGTATTTTTGTGTCTTATTTAAAAGCACTGCACAGAGCCTCCACATAGCCATGTAGTACAAAACAAAGCCATGAAATTACAATTTCCCCTAATAATCACCAGCTCTAATTTTCAGTGCAGTTTAGTGTCAAGCAAAACATTTCAGTTAATTAAAAAATTACACAGCAAGCCAGTACACAGACAAAAAAAAAATATTAAACTGCAAGTTATAAATTTCACTTCTAAGTGTTTTGCCTGGGGTTGTTATACATTATATTGTACAATTTTATAGTCTTACTAGTCCACAGTTGATGGAAATGCCTTCTTTTGCCCTTTCTCCTGTAGCTCCTGTTCGCTTTAACCTTTCAGATCCAGCCAGATCAACAAAATGAAACTTGGCAGTAAGAGTTTCATATTCATTCATCTCAGAAGATTCAGATATTATCCTGTTATCAGTGGCATTATCCTGAAGCAAAGAAGAACCCACAAGGCTTGATGAGATCTTTCACATTAACATTTGCAAAGTTCAATCAACAATTATTTACAAAACTACCTCTTTACCATGACCATCTCCTTATTCATTCTTTTATAACAACAGTATTTTGAAACATTATCTCCATTTTAATCATATGTACTAACACATTCTCGAAGACCCAGTTCTAGATGCATGTGAATACAAATTAAGTACAAGCTACCATTGCTTTTTGAAGAAATGAGAGGACACCTCTATTAAAATATACAAGTCTCCAGCAACACGAGCAACAAATTTTTATCTCCTCTAGAATGCACTCTTGAATAGATTGTCAAAGGAAACTGATAAAAAAAATTAAACTTTAATTACATTATCACCCCACAAAATCACCAGAACTACCTAGTTCATAAACCTGCCAAATAGCTGAAAGATATTTTGATTTTGTATCTCTCTAAATCGCATCACCAGCCTCCCTGTGGGATGATTTTTCAACTTACTTTAGGAGTTATTGTTGGGAGCCATTTCTCCTAGCAGTCAGTATTCCACTAGCACTTCTGACTTCCCCAGAAGATAAGAACAGTAGAGGAAATAAGGGAAAATGAAGTTCCTTTCCCCCTTCCACCTTCCTCCCCCAAGTAATGACTTGCTGTGGGGGATGCTGCCCAGGAACACGCTGCACTGGGGCAGGTACCACAGCCTCAGCCTCTTTCCACTTCACATCCCAAAGCACGGCAGGAAAATTATCCTTTTTCATTAGACAATCCCAAACTTTTTTCCTGTCGATTAGTTTAGTTCTAACATTCACTGTAGACTTCTATTTTACTCCGAGTGTAGTTAGATTTATCATCAGGAAAGTAACACAATGAGAAAAATCCTTAAATCTCTCAGTTCTTGACCTTACTGGTAAGATACCCATTGCAGGGCAATTTCTACTAACTTGGCATGGTGTCAGACAATAAGCATATATTGAGTGTTTACTGGATTCATACAAACTCTCACAGCCCAGACTATAAGCTTTATTAGGAATTTCTAATCATGTTAAGCATAGAAAACCCAGAAACCTTTAAAAAAAAAATCAGACAAAACAATCAAACACACACCAAAAACCAAAACAAAAACAAAATAACTAATAAAAAGCCAAACATAGACCCTTAGGTATTCTGTGGTGACCTTTATGTCCTTGGCCAGCCAGCTAGCCTACAGCTCCCTTTGCTACTGCAAGGGGTAATGCAGGTCTCTGCAGAACAAACCATTCTCATGGTAGTTAAATATTTCATGCATCCTTTTGTAGCAGTAACGGAAGAGAATGGGAACTGTGCCACTTCCACAAGACCAGGAATCATTATTGCTGTTATTTTGATGTTTACACTCTGAGGGCCACACTCTCATTTCCAGCCCTCAAAGTCACGATTAATGCATCCTTTCACTCCTTCATTTAGCAAGTCAAATGTACATCCAGAAACTTCTGGAAGAAGCATGGATGGCAAGAACACAGCCCCAGGAGCATGTCTGTGCACTGCAGCCCTGGATGCCTGCCAGCCCTGGGCACGGGCGACCGCGCACAGAGGGGGCACGGCCAAGGCTGTCATCTGAGAAGGAGAAACTGCGTTGCCCTAGTAACAAAGGTCTCCCAAAACTGTTGTCTACAGAAACTTGAGCTACATCTCTCCTGGCCACCCAATAATAGCTTGTATTAATTTAGATTCCAGGGGCGTTCAGAGGACAATGTCAGGTCTATCCTCTACTCTCCTAAATGCCACAGGGAAAGAAGAGGGTGTTGTCTTAAATTAAAGATTTAGAAATGCCCAGTTCCACAGTCAGATTATCTTGTGCACATCTCCCAAGAAAAGCAGAAACAAAACAGTTTGACACAAGCCAGAAGATGGCCACCTCTTCCTCTGACACAAGGCTCTGTAAAAACAGGCAGAGCCAGGCAACAGTCCCCTGGGGCAGCTCAGCTGGTGGGGAAGCTGCAAGTGCACCAGCACAGTGGGAGCACTGTGCCAACACCCTGCTGGAAACAGGCTCCCAGATGACTTCTCACTCTCCAGCAGACAGATGTTTGCAACAAAAATTTCCAAGCAGACAGCGTCACCACGCAGTGACTGAGGTGCCCTGTGTGGGCTTGGAGTGTGATGCCAGTCCCCTCCAAGTGAAGACAGCCAACCACACCACCCACTCCAGTTTCAGCACAGAAAGCAGAAAGAAGTGTTTTTAACAGGTGTATAAAGCAGGTCTACATACCACAAAGGACCAGGAAGGAACACTCATTTTGCCTGCAAATGATTATTTGTAGTATTAAAAAAAACAACAACCCCCCAAAAAGCACACTGCAAATCCAATTTGCTGTTCCACATGCTTAAAAATGTGATATCGATGAGTAGGATGCTAGCCAGATAGTATTTAATACTTAAAAATACATGCAAAGGACCCTTAGAACATTCAAGTTAAGTACCCCTGAAGGTATTGTAGTTTTCAGTACGTGGATTTATTCAGAACTCTCCCCTTTACAAGATACACCCACTGGCAAATAACAACTGAACAGTCTCACACAGAATATTTTACAGAGCAGCTCCACATTCATTCATAGTTTGAATATCAGGTGCATAGATTTAACAAAATACCTGCATCCTGAATATATAGCTATTTAAAATAAATACACTGATGCTCAGAATTCAATGCTTTTCTGCTTGCACCTTATTAGATATCAACAATTAATCTAAAATATCCATGCAGTTTCAGTTAACTGACTGCAAGTTTAAACACACTAACTCCTAAGACACTTAAATGTGCTTTTCTAATTAAAGACAAATTATATTTTAACTTTCTCACTTGTGTATGTCGCAACAAAATACAGAAGAAAAGGCTAGAGGAGAACAGGTAGGTTGCTGTAAGTGTCTGCAATTTATGGTTGCCTCTGGCTAGAGGATGGTTACATATGCAAAGATTAAATCAAATTATTATAATGCTTAGCAAATTCATCAAGCATTATGACTACAGCATCCTTACTAAGTGCAATTCAAACAGCAGTGTCTGCCAAAACCATCCACATTTTGAAAAATGGGGGCTGCTAAAGAGAAGTTTACCAACAGAGAAAACACATACAGCGTTAAATGCGGGGCAGACTCGGGTCTGACACAAGTGTATGGTGAAGATAGCGTGCGACCGTGAGCTCTGAACATTCATCTGAGTGCTGGCAGTGGTTCGAGACAAGGCTCCCAGCTTCAAGCACTGCATCATCTAGAAAAAAGGCAAAAAGTACATTGCTGGTTAAAGGAAAAATGTTCCTATAACATGTACTGTTTTGGATGTATGACTAAAATTTCTCTTAGCTACAAATTCAGCTCCTATATACCAAAAAGCCAAAAGGACAAAGATCCTTAAATAAACAAACTAAAAGTATTTTTTGTGATTTCAATGAGAAAATATGTCAATCTTCATATTCCTCTCTTTACAGTACCCTTTGTAGTACAGCCATCTTCATTCACCTGTGGCAAAAAACGTATGATTTTTGTACTTTTTGTAACAAAAAAAGAGTACAATAACTTTTGTATTCAAATTTGCAGTGTACATGACTAGCAGTTTATTTCACATCAGCCATAATACAAAGCTTTCTTCTCAAAGAAAAAAATAATATATATATAAGATCTGGGAGATCAGAATTACATGCCACCAGAAGTATATTATGAACAAATAGCTTTAAATGAAAATTGCATGCACTTAGTATCAAACATATCAGATTTAAGGCCACAAATAATTAAGAAAATAAAAATTTTAGCTAGCTTTTACACTTAAATTGCCCAGGAAACAGATATTAGATAGCACAATCTCTATTTTTAACCATTCATCAAAGCATAAAGATAATTTTTGAATCTACTTGGTGTGTTACAGTGTAATTTATTTCCAGTTATCACCTCAGATTCTCCATTCACAGTTCGAGTTGTAACGCCCACTGTATAAATTCCTCCTGCTGAATCTTCATGTATTTTAATATTTGATTTTTTATTCTTCGCATCAATGTCACGTGTGGTATCAAACAGGTCAAGAATTTCTTCATTGTAAAGCTGAGGAGAAGACAAAAACCATGTAATTTTTGGAAGGAATTCCTCCAATGACTAACAAATCTCTGCACAGCACATACCGAAAGTTCTAAAAATCCAAATGTCCCTGCTCCCAAAAGATGTGAAACCTCCAAAATTACAAGGACAGTAGGTGACAGAGCAGCTACAAATTAAGTGACCTGCACACTTCCCAATATGCCACCCAAAGATGTGGTAACTTCTTCCACATTGCCAGATCTGAGACAAAATTCTTTGGTGGGACCATGGAAGAGGAGGAATTTGGTGCCAACAGAACAAGAGTGGTTTCTGTGGCAGGCACCTGCTGTCTTCAGATTTAACCTTGGGCTTTTCTTTTGTGGATTCAGTTGGCTGCACCCTGCTCCAAACACTTCCAACTCACTCCATTTGCTCTCACTGCCATTATGCCTTCATCTATCATCTCCTCTCTCATACCTTCTAAAGTCTACAGCTCTCTAGATAAATTCTTCCTGTCCAGGAAGGAATTTGACATATAATAACAATTTTTGTGCAAGCTGCTTCTTAAAGACATCAAGCATCAGTCCAAAAACACTATGGCATGGCTTCTTGAGCAAGGCTTTTGTACTCCACAAGAATGTTCTGAGTATTGCAGTGTTTACATCCAGTTGAAGATATCGGGGGGAAAAAACCCAGACAACCCACCCAGAAAAAATGCTATCCCACTGGAAATCTCATGGCTCCAGTCTCTGCCTGTGTACACTGGAACACGTTAAGTCTCTTTAATTTAGTTATACTAATTCATGTCAGTAAAGCTCAGACCAAACTAATTCAATTCCTGATCAAAACCCCTAGGAAGCAGTCAAAGAAGCACCACAACAGATCTGTATTCACAAAAGGTACTTTCTCATAACACTGAAAGTAAGTGACTTTCTCCTCTCAAAAGAAAAAGCCATCCCTGAGAAGAAAAAGCTCAGCATTTGTGAATGTGAAGTTTTTAATCCTTTACATATTAAAAAAAGGAATTATATTTAATTATTAGGCAGAGATATTCTATGTAGGAATCTTCATATTCTGAATGTTTGACCTTTATAATAAACTGATGCCACAATTTAGAGCAGATGCTGGTAATGCACCTGCAATTGGGTGGAACTGTATATGCCTGTCTTTTGAAATAGCAGGAAAACATGGAGTTAAGGGAGGCAGACTGCAGTCAACTAAAAGGCAAGAAAGTGGCAAACAGAAGTCACTGTTCCCAATAGTTATCCAGCTGTAAGACTTCAAAGTTATCCCAAAAATACAATCTGGCTTCAGCTTTTTCAACGACTAAATCATTGTTTATGCAATCTAGCTCTAATGGTAGATAGGTTGGGAGGAAGAGGATACTTTTTGATACAGAATAGTGCATAATAGAAACTAATTAGAAAAAGTTCCTTCTGGGAAAGCCTCAGTAAAAGAAAAAAATCTACCAACAAAAAGGACATTTTGTTAAGGGAGAACTTACTATCTACATAATTTAACCTTTCTCTAGATTAGATAAACAAGACAAGTTTCAGTATGCACAGTTCAGCTGAAATACACTGTAATGGCTGCAACTCTTCATACCATTCTCACTGTAACATTTAATCACTGCCCTGTAGTTTGGGACTCGGTTATATTTGTAATGTTATGTCAGAAAACACAGTAAATTCAGAAGCCATATTGGTTACTGCTCCTTATTCTGCTCATGTTGCAGCTGCCTAAGCAAGGCAGCATCTCCCTGGAACACCGGGTAGAGCATTCCCACAGCACATGCTCAAACCAACTCTCTCTAGGCAAATATTAGCCAGAGCAACAAAAAGTTCTGCAGCGACAAACCTAGACCAATACAAAACTAATGCCAGCTTGTTAATCTTTGAAACAGTTATAGAAATCTATGACTAAAGGACTTAGTTTACTTCATCAGTAATAAAACAGCTTTTCCCATGGGTAATATAAAAGTGGGGGTTTCCACTCCCAAAGTAGTTGAGGTTGTACATACCGAAGTAAGAAAAACAAATTTAACACCTGCTCTTCCTAAAATCGATTCTGCCTCTCCATGTGCCTTAAGTATCAGATTTTGCAGGTTGGTAGTAAATGTAAATACATTACACCCAAATCACTCAATTTAAAAAGCAGTTCCAGGGTCAGGAGACACAGAATAAAACCTACAAGGCGTAAAGCAACAGCTGCTGCAGGTCAGAAAGATCACAGATATTATGGCCCCTTTACCAGTAACTGTCTACAAGAAAACTCAAAGGGAGAAGTTTTGCCGCAGTATTGACCAGGGTTGTTTTTTCCCCCTCTGGTCTAAGAAAGAAGGGAACAGTGACACTGAA
Organism: Pseudopodoces humilis; assembly: GCF_049639895.1. NCBI lineage: Eukaryota > Metazoa > Chordata > Aves > Passeriformes > Paridae > Pseudopodoces > Pseudopodoces humilis. Next base: position 58,570,609 of record NC_142204.1, read on the forward strand.
GCCCAATCCTAAACCAGTGGGAATTTCAGAAATAAGTATTTTCATGCTAGGTTTCTTCTTTGGTTAAAGAAAGTCTTCGGAACAGACTTTGAAAGCTAAATAAATCTATGGCGAAGTGACAAAAGCAAGCAAAGCATGTTCACTACTCAAAGCCACAAAGTACAGTAAGGGGGGATTTTTATGATTTCTTGTTTTAAAGTTTTGTCAAGAATTACTAACAGGCAAAAGTAACAGGCCCTACAAACAGAAAGGGATAAATTATGATGAACGTAACTATTTCTATACTTCAAAATAACATTATGAAGGGAAGTAGTAAAAATAATTGGAATAAGATAAAAAGACTTTTTCGTAAATTGAAGAGCTGAAGCAAATCTCATAAATTTTCCTTTTGAAATCTTTAACATTAATTCAAAACATCTTCAGAGAAAATAAAATTTTAAAGATGCAACCACAAAAAATATGCAATTGGTTTTCTAAAAAAAAAAGAACAGCCAAAAATCCCACATAAACTTACACCCACAAAAGTAGATCATATATACCTCTAAGAACTGTGCATTCACTTTAAAATCTGGAGGTGGAAGTCCTTGTTTAATAGCACCTTGTTTTTTTTCTTCAATACATCTGAAAAGGTGCTTAACAGCACGTGATATAATGCCTTGTTCTTCTTCTGTTATGTTGACATCAAATCCAGTGCCCATGGTGTATGTTTTGCCAGCACCTGTCTAATTTGAAAAAGGAGTAGTCACTACAACATGTTAATAGTGCCAAATCATCATAGAAATACAGTTTGTGAACGCTAGTGCTCACCTCAATCTGCCATCTTTACAATATTAACACACAAAACAACAGGTCACTTTGAAAAATGGATAAACAGCAGAATTTGGACAAACTCTACTGTTTATCCAGAGATCACATACAAGAAGAGAGAGAGCTTACATAACCCTTCCCCTAGAAGCCTTCCCTAACCAGCTTACATCAGTCTTGAGTTATCACCACTAGGTCAAAAGATGAGTTAGTGTTTCCAACCAAGGCTGTTAATTAAAGCATGTATTTTGGAGGTAAAAGCAGCATTTGCAATTCTTTGCTGAAGCAGATCAAATAACTCCCTTAATTAAGATATTTGAATACCTCAGGTATTATATTCCCATTGTCCTCACTTTATACTAAAGAATACAAGCTCTATCTTCACTAGGAAGATAATCTAATTAAATGTGAAGTCCAATAGAAGACAAGGCGGTGTAGTGTTTTCACTTAATTACTGGGTCAAGTCTAAGACAAAGATAGGATCACACAGCTGAGCATAATCTGCTAAACTGGATCTTCAAACTGCTTTGTTTGACTAGGAATAGACTTCACCTGGCTAACTTGAGATTCAACACCTAACAGTGATGAAATTCAGCATCCAAGACCACATTTTATGCAATCAATTCATAAGAGAATATTCAACAGACAGTAAATCATTCTCTACATTGTGCTCAGCTTCGAGTGTGCCCAGTGTACCAAGAGGGTGTGTTCTCTATGAAAAGTCCTCTGACTTCGGAATCTGATCCCTACATTTTGCCCACAAGCAAACGATGTGGCCTGAAGTTCCCCAGGATTTATTTTTAAAAAGCTCCTATACCCAAAAGTCTCTAAAAATGCAGTGGGTTGAAAAGTTGCTCAGAAAAGAACCTCAGTACAACCCACCTCTACAGTTCAATTGATTAAATCAATAATTTGTATTGCTGCATTGAGGTGAATTCAGGAATTATATGGACTGATACTATTTTCAGTATTACTATTAAATTCAGATCTGCAGCCTATATGTATTCTGTGTTTCAACTGCCAGTCTAAATAGAATCTATATAAATGAAATACTCTCCTACAGGGTAACTCATCAAAAATAAACCCAAGATGCTAAAAATCAGATTAATGTGTTCAGAAATTTAAGAAAAAATCCATTTCAAAAAACTGTTTATTCCAAAATAAACACTTTCAAATAAAATTGTGAAGCTTACCTGGCCATAAGCAAAGACAGTGGCATTATAGCCTTCAAAGCAACCTTCAATCAGCTTTTCTATGCACTGTACATAGATCTCTTCTTGCTGTGAGTCAATGTTGAAGACATAATCGAAAGTGAAGGCCTTATCTTTTCCCAAGAACACTTGAGGTTCACCAGGTGTGACAGATGTACAAATATGGCATCCTTCAATCTTCTCTTTGGCTAACTGTGGTCTGATTCTGTTTTGGAAGAGATAAAAAGAACTATTAGAAATTCTGATCATCAAAAAGAGGAGGAACATACAATATAAATAAGGGATCTAAGAATTCCTTGATGACTGAGAAGTCAGAACTTTACTTCACCAAGCCAGAAGGTTTTTGGTTGTCTGAGCCACATAACTGACTGTATCAGAACCTCAGCCATAAAACTGCTCATGCAAACGACACCATCTTTTCTGAAAGTTCACCTACTTCAAGCTGATGACCTGCCTAGAACTCTGAATGTTTCTTTATGTATATTACATATTCATTACTGAAGAGGCACTTTTATACGTTGTTTCAGACTTGGAAACCAAGCTTTCCAGTTTTATCAAAACACTGCATGCTTTCATTGTAAAAATAGTAATTTTGCATTGTTTTTTACAAGCACATTAAATGTGAAAAAGAATACAGGATAGCTTAAATTGCAGTTTGGGAGGAAGGACACACCAACACCTAGCTCAGACATTAAGAGTGTGGTGCTAGTGATGCCAAGATTGTGGGTTCTGAAGAAGTGTACATTCAGACAACAGGAGAACAATATTTAACAAGTTCTAAAGGCAAGAGTATCTCATTCCTCATTATTTCCCCTCTAAGTCAAATTTCAGCTTTTATTTCAGTTTGTTCAGTTTCTTATTGTACAAAATAACTTGTAGAATATAGCTTGAATTTCTCATACTCTATCATTTTAGTAATTCCTCTGCATTCTTAACACTTTTGCAGCCTCAAACTTTAATTCATGTACTGGCCTCACAACTAATAATGACCGCAGAAGCTTGTGATTCAATTGGCTTAATGATTAACTATCAAGAAGAAAAACTCTGGCCCACTTAACACACTGTTCTAGCTGTAAGTAACTAATAATTTTTTTACAAAGCTACCTTTTTAAAAAAATATTTCCAAGTTTCCAAAGGAGCACCAAAAAAACAACCCAAACCAAATCCAAACAAACACCAAAATATGTGCAGTGTGCAGCTTTTAAAAGATGTGACAAGGAAGGCTAACAAGAATGATAAAAAAGCAGCAGTACAGCTACATACAAACAGAATAATGGAATATTTTATATAGATCTTCCAATTATATAAAGCTTCAGTGTGGCTACTTTCAGTTACACAGTGTCCAAGATCTACATGCACAGAGTACACTTAAGGCATGAATTCATCTCATATTCCATGCTTTTAGGACCACATGCACATTAATGCTCTGTTTAGAGCAGCTGTGCTGCCTTGAAGCAAATTCCCCAGCATCTTCAGCTATCACATGTTGGTTTGGATCACAGAGCAGTTTCAGTGTGCACAATTTACACCCCCTTCAGAGGAAACTAAGCCAAAATGCTCAACTCCAAACACACAAAACTTGTTCCAAAATCTAATGGGAGCATAAGGGCCCAAAGCTACCTGCTGATCTACTGTGACTGTGCCAACACCTGCTAATACAGAGAGAGCTTGTCTCCAACAACTCAGTGGATTGCTGCAGACTAATTATGTACACATTAGATGAAGTTAGAAATATCCTGCTTGGAAAAAAAAATACAAAAAAAAAAAAAAATCTCACAGAGCATGATGTATCTAGTTTTTATTGCAGATTCTGAACTTTCCATCCAGGGATATGCATTGCTGTCCAGAGTATTTTTCAGATTTTTCATTCTGAGGGTTTCATTATATCCCACACATGACACTAGAGATTAACCTTAATTTATCTGTAAGGTCTTCTGCACATTAATTCCAGCATGGAAACTTCATTAATGATCAGGAGGTTCCACCCTTGTCAGCTTACCCTCTAGTGTAAAGTGAAAATTAACTAAACCTTTGAAAAATATCATTAAAGAAAAGATTATATGATGTGCTAAAGAGGCATAAATATTGTATAACTAGTATTTGCATTTAAGGAACACAAAGTGTGTAATATAGGTCACATTTTCTCTCTAACAACATCATAAGGAATTTTGAAATAAGAATGCTAAAAGTAATATAGGATTTACATAACTCCTTCAATAACAACCAACTTGATCCACTTGTACCTGTGTCAACTAAACACAGAATCAGATAAATACGTACAGAAGCTTGTAATACATTTACTTCCTTCTAAATTAAGGAAATTTTGGTAATAAAAAAGCTTTTATTTCTGGGTAGGGAAAGTCTTCAAAGTAAAGTTAATCATACGCCTTTTCTAAAAGCATTGTACACAGCCGGAAGGTTGAGCAAATAAAACACTGCAGCTTGCTGTCTAAAACAGTATTTAGAAAATGCCTACTCATTAAGTTATACTGCTGCCTCCTTCTACTGTCATGAAGTCAGTCAAAGGGCAAGCTCCTTTTTCAGACTAAGCACTCTTATTCTTTCATTAATCCAGTGCATACAGTACAAAGGCCATCAATTGTCCTTACAAAAATGAACTCTGAGGGTTTGTAAAGATCCACAGGTGTGTCTCATAGATCTCTAGAAATCTAGATGGAAAATACATTTTCAACATCAAGCAAGCTTTAGTGCATCCCAAAACCACAACTTATCCCCAGTTCCAAAAAGCTTTTAACATCCACTCGAAGAATGAAGTTGACGAGTTTTTTTTAATAAGTTTTCCTTTATATGCTTTTATTCTACACTTGAAAAAAAATTAATTTTCTACACTAATGAACTGATGCAATTATGACAGGTGCCGAATAAATTTCTCCTTTCTACTGCTAAGTAAAGGCTGAGTGACCATGAAAAGGAACAGCATGCCTAAAATATCAATGATTTGCATGATAACTATTACAGCGATGATAGGACTGTAAAGCGAGCAGTTTCGATGTCGGCCGGCAGAGACTTCCCACGAGAATCCTCGCGGCCAGGTCGTGCCCAGCAGCACCTCCCAGAGCTGTGCTGCACACAAAGCCCGTACACAGCAGCCCAGCACAACCACCCACAGCAAGACACCACACCAGAGGCCAGCTGAACTGAGAGGTGTCTGTGTCACTGCTAGCAGCTTCTTACCCACTCAGTCACTTCTCTTGGGCTGTAACACAACATTGAGGGACCCAGCAGCGATGACTGTGTCCTTCCTCCCTAACTTTCCCTAAATCTGAAGGCAGTGCTAGGAGAAAAAACAGCATTTCACCAACACTTATGCAACACAAAGGAAAAACAAAGCAAAACCTGCCACAACAGGGAAGCTTCATGCCAAAGACAGACTCCCTTCTCATTCTGTCACTGGTCTTCCACAATGTCCCAATCTGCTACGGAGTTGAGAGGTAGCAAAGACAGATCACAACTGCATCCAGTTTGAATGACGTCTTCCCCCAAAAGAGATGTGCAGACAAGAAGACTTCATTACCTGGTCTCCTCAAGGGATACTTCATGCTCTGAAATCTATACAGCTTTCTTGGTGAATTTGCCATGAGGCTAATGTGATGTCCCCAATGGGTAAGCAAGAAATTCCTCCCCTTCAACCTGATTTCTGGCCACTTACAGTGTGAGTGCATCACCCAAACCTCAAGATTCAGTCTTACTCTTTGCACTGAATGTGTGGTCTGGTAAACAGAAGTCCTTATGCAAGTCAGATTCTGCTCCAGCACTGCCTATAGGAACATGTCCTCCTTCTCCATCCCACACACAAATTGGGAAAGTGATTTTTCCCTTTCTGCTTACAGCCAAACATTTTCCACTCTCACATCTTAATGTGGTCACTTCTGTCAGCAAAGCAGGCAGTGCCCACACTAAAAATGTGGAAGAGTTCATTCTGGTCATCTCTCCTTGCCCAGCCTGTGGTCTGGCAGCCTGCCACTGAGATTTTTCTTCAGGACCAATTTGACTTCAGCCATTTTGTCTTCTACATGGCCCCACCCCACCTGTTTTTCAGGCTACTCTTTAATTGCAGACAATCGGGTGTTTTCCACCCATTTCCAATCACATCTCCTTAGACGTAGCAACTTCCCAAACAACATTTTGCTTTACATCCTTCCCTCTCCTCCTCTCCAAAGCATGAACACACCCAATTCTTGTTTATGTGTACTTCGCAGCACCTCCAGGCCACACACATGAAACTTAATCCCCTAGATCTCTCCTGCCTCAGCACACTGGGACAAGTTGTCAAATTAGGGAGTGCTAAACCAGCCAGCAGTTGCACAGTAATGCACTGTATTGTACTGGAACTAATCCCTCAGAAGAACAGGGGCACAAGGTCTCTGCTAAAATTATTGTCGGCTAGAACAGGCTCAGATAATACAGTTCAGGGACTACAGTCATCATCAGGCCAGTACCCTGTGTTCTGCAAGACATCAGACTTTACATCTGACAGCATCAGACAGAATTGATTACTGTTTAAACTAGATAATATCATAATATCTCTTTGAAAAGCATCCTAAGTTTACTTCTAAGGATGAAAAATTGTCCTAGTGATCTAAATATATATTATTTACACAAATAAGTACATGCATATATCAGAATGTTTATATACATACAGACACATCCCTTTTCAGATACTAAACAGTTTTACCTCAGCCTGTTTATTTAAAAACCTCTCCATTATTTAATTTTACCCTAGCAGTCTCTAACCATCTACAATCACGTCACCCCTTAATCTCATTTCATATACTAAACAAGACCAGTGATTTTTTAAATTTGCATCTCCATGAGAAGAACTGTAAACTCTAACAAAGGGTAATAATCAGTGTTTACCATATACCTTCTCAGCACCTCTACAAAATAGCAATAAGCACACAAGAACTTCTAAAAAGGGCTAAGAATCAAACTATTCTTGTTTTTTAGAAAGTAAAGCAGAAAAAAATAATCATAGATTAATCTTTCAGACTGCAATGACTATCTATGAGCTGTGCATTGGAAAGCAAAGATTACTCTGAAGCCTCATGTAAAGTTCTTTTTCATTAAAAAGGCTCTGTGGGGAAAGGGCTGTTTTCACCTTGCTCAGAAAAGCATAAATTCAAACCACGTGCTATGCTGAGCAGGAAACAAGTTAACCTGTAAACCCAAGGCTCTCCAATACTTCTACTACTACACTAAGCCTATTACATTTCACACAATTAAGTTTCACATGTGGGTATATAAAATATTAAATCCAGAAACACCTAATAAAATACTTAGTGAAGCATAGGAGGCAATATGAACTAGAAAACAGACAAAAACTGCCCAAACCCAGAAGAAAACAGCTTCCAACTCTTACTTCAGCATCAGAATTCTCTCATCTTACTACTCCCTTAAATTTACACTCATTAAATCACTCCCATTAAAGTCCCTTCAAAGCAAGCAGGAAGTAAAGAAAGCTAAGCAGGTTTCATCTCAAAGACACCTGATACTTAAGCTTGCATACATTTTTCAGTATTTTTGCTTGCACACACCGGAATCTTGCTCTGTGATTAGCAGCACTTGCAAATGAAACCACAACTACAATGTCTGAATGCACTCATCTGAACTGCACCTCTCAATGAGCTTTAAGGATACAAAAAGATCTGGAATATGGGAAACTCCAGCTTCATCTCCTGTTAACACAGCATAAAGGGTAAAGGAGCCAATCTTTAAGTTCATACCAGCAGCCACCACCTACAGAGAGTTTCTGAACAGCGGCATCACTAATGGTGTAGCTCCACATTAACAGTGTCAATCACCGGTATTACACCTACTGGAATCAAGATGGAAAAATGGACATGCAGTTACAGACATACAAACTACAGTGAGCACACCAGACAGGGCTCAGCAGCTGAGCCACCCAGCACATGGCAAATCTTTCCCCCAATCAGCTCCCACACCAGGAACCCCGTGCCAGGGGCCAGGCACACAGCAGTCACCTGGCCAGGGCAAGGAGCAACTGCCTTGCTGCGACTGCAACTCCACTGCTCTTATGTCACATTTGGGCACTGCTCCCATCCATCTTTCTCTAAAGCTGCCCCAGCCTAGGCTGAGCCCACTGCTGGCAGCAGGACTGCCCAGAGCCCACAGAGGACAGGCACAGCCCAGGTGTTACTCAGCCTAAATTTACACCTCCCAGCATGTGCAAGTGAGGCAGGTGTTTTGCACATGTACTAACACTTACCTACTCGATATACCTGAAAACTTATTGGTGTCTTAAGGCATTTCGATACAAGTTTGACATACCAGAGAATAAAACTTCCTGAAACAGTCTTGGATATTAAAAAGAAATGCAATAAGGACCGTGGCAAAAGCTTAAGCAGAATCTACGCGGTCCAAATTTTACTCCGAAGTCTTATTAAGATAGTGATGAAAAGGTATTAGCATCCCTTCAAACCATGTGTAGCCATTAAATATGACCATTAAGGCTTAACTTAAAGCTTTCAGCAAAATCAGACACTAAATTACCAAATGGGCTGAGGTATTACATTTTCAACACTAACTTACTGTAATTCAAACAGAAAAAAAAAAATCTGTTCAAAAGCACATGCAGAAAATATTTTGTTCCAGTGCTGCAGAATGTCATTTCCAGTTTGCATTTAATAAGAAAACAACAAACGGTAAACTAGAATGAAATTAAATTGATGAAATATACCACTGCCATAATTAGATTTGTCCAGCTCTCCCATACGCTCAAACTCTACCACTTCAATTTTTTTTTTTTAATTTTTTATTTTTACCCACAAATTTAATTTCATGAAACAATTACCCTTTTCAGTAGCTTGGGTCTGGTCAGCTCCCACACCCATTAGCTGCTCACGCTGGAGATGACACTGGCAGTGCCAGGCTGAGGCAGCTCCACAGGCTGCTGCTCTGCCCTGGCTCCTGAAGATCCGTTCAATAGCTGCATCTCCGGGCAGCCACCATGGCCAGGACACAGTTTAGCAGTGTGATTTCTGATTATTCTTGTGCAATTCTGTAACAGCCTAGCAGGCTGTGCAACACAGATGGCATCCTCAGGCTGGCAGGCACAGCCCCGCACTTTTGCTAATAAAAGAAAATGCAGAGGGGAGACACGCAGGTCTGCTCTCACATAATTCCTACTGCTCTGCAGGCTTCCTTCCCACACCACCCCCACACATCCTCCAGAAGGATCTAGAAGACCTTCAACATCTTTCTTGATAACATGAATAAATGTGTTCACACAAACCTTCTTCATGTGGTTTTATTGTGAACTAATTTACTCTCCAGTGACCAAAGAAATCAACAACTTTTGAGAAAAAAATTGACTTTTGAGAGAGAGAGAAGGGAGAACTGTATTGCCAAGTTTGTACTAGCCTGGGTTATTTCTAGATCAAGACAAGGTCATCTCTGATGGAAAAGCTGCACTACCATAAGCTTCCACATGCCTGCCAAGCACAGGACTGGCACCTCCAGATCCAAGTGCAGTTTGACTAGAACTAAACAGAAGTGCTTTTTCCTAAGACAAACAGATTTTTTTTTTTAATTGTTCTACGGTGCTACTTGCCTTGGTTTTCTTAACATGTATTTTTATATGTGTCACCCCTCTCAGAAAGGTAGAAGAGAGAGAATAACACAGTATCTTGGATAAAATGAGAACTAAGCAAATGTAGCTAAGCATAATTTATGAACTAAGACTTGAAGTATTTATGGTTTATGAGTAAGAAATAAAAGGAGATTGACCTTCCTAAAAGTAAAACTCTAAATTAATTTCATACCATACAGGAATGCAGGCACACCTGTATCAAGCAATGAAGCGGCAGAATAGAGACCTCGGTCCCAGCAATCGGGGGTCAAACATGCTTCAGTGCTGAAAGGGTCAAATGCACTCTGGTGCTGAAACAGACTGGAGTCACCTGATCTCAGCTGATTAGCCCGAAGCAATCATTGCCTCTCCCCATCAGGGAGGATGAACAAGTCATTCTCCAGAGTAAGAAGCAAAAATCAGTATTTCTGCTGCAGAATGAAACAGCACTCAGCTGTACCACAGTGTGACCGGCATGAGCTCAAGGTCTGCACACCATGCTGTATGGAACACATGGACATACACCGAAATAAACAGGTCACTCACTAGCTACCTCTTCTTTAAGGATTAACTCTGAAAACATAATCCCTAAGAATCTTTATCACCTTTAAAAGAAGAGGAAAAAAGAACTCCAGAAGATGCTAGGTCACTCCAGTTTTTATTTTAGCGGTAGCTTCCAGTCTTAAAAAGCCCTGTGTACACTTCCAGCTTTTTGTCTGCTTACACTGCACTTGCGGGCGTCACCCCACAGCTGGCAGAACAGCACAGACATCCCAAATACTTGGTTCAGACGCGAACAACAGGTTTCTTCCCCAGGTGGTCTGGGAACCTAACATTTCCAAAAGGCCTTCATTTGGAAAGGTCTTCTGAACAAACACAAGAAATACACAATCAAGGGAAACTAACCAAAACATTTACCCCAAGGAAGCAGAATCATCTGTGGCTATTGGTTTGGATGGCTGCTCTGTATCACTAAAACTGTAGTTTACCAGAGGGTTCAACCAGTCTGCAATTTGATGGCTGGGCTCCACATCTATTTATATACCAAGTCCAATAGACACAAAGCAAATTAAGGACAGTACTGCCTTTAAACTGCATATTAAATCTGTCCCTCTTACAATGACTGTGCTTGACTCTTGTAAGTTAAAGGCTTCTATTGAAAAATATATTTTAGCTTTTATGACTGTTAAGCTCATTCACAGAAGTATGAAACACCATCTTCATTTAACTGGTGGTGTTTCACATCAATCACTAGCACTAACAGTAATGAAGACTAGTATAGATTACTATTGTGAAAAATGTATGTCAATAGTACCTGATGATTACAAGACTTAAAGAACACAGAGGTCACATATTGAAGAGAAAGGTGAAAAGAAAGGTATTTTCATGTGTCCCCAGATCAGTGTCTGCAGCTACGGCTCTCATGGATACAAAGAGGCCAATTAAGACAGTATATCCTTCTGAGGGGAATGATTCACGAAGAAAGCAACTCTACATAGAAAAGAAAGAGAATGACACCCTATATTTCTTTTGCAAATTATGGAGGTTTTTTCCTCCAAAATATAGCTTTGGCACGAAACTCAGCAGCCTTCATCATTCTTGCTCTGGGGCTTGCAGCAGTAAGGAGCAGCTGAGTCACACGGCTGGGGTAAAGCTTACCAGAGCCTGCTACTAATTATGTAACAAGGGCAGCATCAGGAAAAGCAATACACTTCCTGTAGCAACTTTCTGCAGTATGACTGAATGCTTAACAGAGCTTACATGTGCTAAACAAATACCGCTATAAGTAAGTTCAGAGGAAAGAAAATAAAAAAAAGTTTAAGGAAGCCTTTTTGAAGAATGCACAGCCCAGCAGCCTAGTATCCCTGAGCCAGGATAACAAGTGCTGCCAGTACCTTAGAGACACTTTGCTTCCAGAAATTTTAGCATCAGGATTCAGCTGAAAAAGTACTGTACTGTTGAAAATAATGTGGTGAATACAGGCTATCCAAACACCCAAACCACTACAGTCAGTGCTGCTTTACTAAGCTACAGAATAACATTTATTTAGGTCCAAGGGGAAACAATTAAAAACAAAACAAACAGAAACCTAAACAAAGCAAAAAAATCTAACAATAAACATTCACAACATCACCAAACAACACCAAACCACAAAACTACTGAGTACCTCCAAACCTAAAATCAGTCACATTTAGAGCTCAGGAATTTTGAGATAATTTGGGTACCTCTTGTATGCCAGCAACCAATCAGCCCAACACATACAAATACATTAAGCCTGTAAGAAGTACATCAGTAAACAAAAATGTGGTTGGGGTCAACTCTTGTTAGAAAGCACATTGTAACTAGTTTAACTACCAGAGTCAAACTTTACTAAAAACACAGTTTCGTGAGACAGCTGGTTTCAAAAACATTCCCAGCAGCATCATTACATCAACAAATGACCCAATAATGCCCACATAAAGGCACAGAAGTGACAGTGGATTTCTGGTTCAAAAGCTGAAAACTGCTTCTTGCAGAACAATAACATTATTTTTGCACACCCTCACATAGAAAAAGATTTACCTGCAAAGTCAAATGAGTAACTTAAAAATACAATTATTTAATGCAATTAAGTGAAATATTTAAAGAATAAGTGCATGCATTCAGGAACTTCCTCACATTACAACTTATCCTTGATTTCTTAAAGGCACTGATAAGTACTACAAATATATTCAGAAATAAGCAAGGAAAAAAAGAAGTTTCTTCACTATAGAAAAATATTTTTTTTAATTTCTTGAGCAAAGAACTGATGTAATGCAAGGCTATCCAGATGACCAAAAATTGTCAGTCATGCCAACTCTAGGCTTCATTCAATTTCTTCCTCCTCAGTTAAATGTATGTCTCTTCTAGAAGTTCACTACTTCTTCCTAACAGCCTATTTTTTAAAAATAGGTACTCTTATTTTTAAACTGAGTTAAAAGGGCTTGCTATGTCTGCAGCAAAGAACTCTTAATTGACTCTCTTACCCAGATTTCCCTTTCCTTTTTAAACACCCACACATATTCATTTAAACTTCCAGCTCTTACAGTTGCAGTACACAAATCACTACATACTCATGTCAAGATCACTGTAGCTCTAAAAATTGTTTTCATTTCTTTCCCCTCCAAACAGAAACATTGTCTTCCCAGTTGTATATTCTAAAGTTTAGGGCAGTTGGTTGCTTTATACCTCTGAGCCACGAGTCCAATAATGACACTTCAGCAACTCAAAACAAAGACAAAGTTACCAACATACCTACAGGTAAAGCTACAAGCCACTTCTTAAGTAATTATAGTTAAATAATAAAACAAAAGAACAGGAGGGTCAGGTCAATTAAAAAAAATTACAAGTTATCATTAATCATTACTGAAATGACTGCTTAGCTAACACTAATAAAATAATCAGAGACTTCACAACGGGACAAGACAGCTAAAAACAGTGTTTTAATAATCTGTGCTGAATAGTGCCTTCACTCTGTTAAGTTTCAAAGCAATATTCGTGGAACAAAAACCACTGTATGACTTTTCTGCCACGCCTTCCAAAAAAAAAAAATCAACACAAAAAACCACGTTGTATCCATAACACCCGACACACCAAGTTCCAAAGCAAACTGCAGAAAATTTCTTCATATTTATTGTTGACTGTTTCTAATGAACAGAAGTTGCTCTGTTCCAAAACAGAAGGTAGACTGTTCAAGCAGTGACTGAAAGCTCTGAGCTGGTAAATCCTAACTCTGGAGTAAGGAAAAATAACTCACTTGCTTTATTTAGTACTGTATGTTTTCAAATTTGCAAAACAGAAAGAAACAATGTTATCCACCTTCTCCAGTCACGCTGTTTCAGCTACGCCTTGTTTTATGTCTAAATGTCAATCCTCAAATTTACTTCTCTTCATGTCTATTCATTCCATTTGCACGGCCGCAAAATCGTTCATATCAGCACCAGCAACATCAAACAGAGGTAATTTGTCCATCCTTCTATTCCTATGCAATGACACTGTATTAAGCTGCATCCTAAATTTGACTACCTTGCTGCTCTTTCTTGGCTTGAAAAATTTAGTTAAAATCAGGACAATACAGGAAACTACACTAAAAATTCAGTAGGTAGCATTTTCCCCACACTGAGCCATGCTTCAAATGGATTGCTCAGTTCAATGCTGGATGCTCTTTTTCTGGAAGCATTTCAGGCAAATATAAATTGTCAACCCCAAAACTCCTCCCCACCCTTCCTCCATTCTTCAATCCCCACCAAAGCTGAGAAGTTTGCAAGTCTCTCAGTGCTGATCCTAAACAACACTCTCCATGAAGTTTCAACCAGGAGGAAAACTTGGGTTACCTACAGGCCATAATCTTTTGTTCAGCTAAATGCAGGCTGACTTTCAGATGTGGCAGAGAGGGGACAGGGAAAAAAAATTGTTAGCGAGAGAGTATTTAGCATTTATATGGAATACCAGTAGAAAGCTAAAATAATTGGAGCTTAAGTAACACAGGAAGTCAAAAGAATAGGATTTGTCACAGCTGACTGGTGAAACAAGTTTGGAGTTGGTACTGCTATATCAGGTCTTCATTCAACATCACCTACGCAAGAAATCCACTGCAATGTGGAACCTCACAGAAAACTCAGTTTCCACACAAAAAATCACATCACAAAGCTAGAAGACAGTTCTCCTCTGCAACACTTGCACTTAGGGCTGAGCTGCTGCCATTTCACATGCTCAGCCTTTCATTTAGTCCAGAAGGGCTTATATGACACTACATAAATAGTGACTACAATATCCAATTTACCACTGGAGATTTTAACCTAAGAAAAAATGAAAGAGAATTCTTTGCTACCTCATCAGGAAAGCATGGACTGCTTTCATATTCTTCACTTTTGATAATACATAAAATAGAAAAGACTGGGGGATTTTGTAACTATTTAGCTTCCACACTAGGGCAGGTAGGAGCTCCTTGTTGCCAAGGCTAAACAAATTCAGTGTGGAAATCATTCTGGAAATACTGTAGTTTTCCTGGTATAATTGCTACTGGCATGCAGACCTTACTGAATTAGCAAGCTTACAGTTTGGAATTACCACTAGTATTAATACTGGTATATTTCACCAAAATATAAGCTCCAGGACAGAACACATCCATGAAAAAAAAAGTGCACCTTGGTCATGCACCACAGTGTAAACTGACAGCTGCACAGGATTCATGGCATACACTCTGAATAGAGTTTATTAAGAACCAGCTACTTCCTTGCTACTTATACCTGCTTTAGACAACCATTATTTGGCTTGCTGGCCTAACAGCAAGGCTAAGCACTTTCTGCTTCATGTCCTAGCTGTAGGCTTAATTTTTCATTACAGCTCAGGTTCCCTGATAAGATTACAAATCCAACCAGAAATCCAAAACTATTAATGCAAAGTCACTTCACAAAAACAAACAAAACAAATGACCACAAAAAAAAAATAAAAATCATGCAGCAGGGTAGCTCACACAAATTGAAAGCAACTATCTCCATTTTACATCACAGGCCTGGGTGGCTCTGACTCCATTTCTGCTGTGTGCAGCTGCTGGCCTGGGCACTGCCCTGCCAGTCTCCCTCAGCTCCAGTGCACACAAAGCAGCAACACCTGATCCTGGGATCATTTCTGTCTGCTGAATGCTTGGCCACAGTTCCTAGGGACATAAGGTAAAGTCTGTCCTGACAAGCTGCTTCAAGGTCAAAACCCATTTCTTTTGCCTTGACTCAATTAAATCAGCTCTTCTTGGCAACTAATACTTCTAAATTGGGCATTTCCCAGCTGCTCTCAGAAATCATCAATGCAAATCACTTGTGGTTTGTCTGCATCAAGAGTTCATAATCCCTTATACACTGGAGGCAGCACATATGCTTTCAAGTTAAGTATTCATATATTAACTGTTTCAAATTGCCTTAGAAATTTAAGTTTATAGTAACTACCTTGCTGTAGTCCTGATCTGTAAACCAACTGCAATCGTTACAGACCTGCCACAAAATTTGTGACCAAGCACTTCATTCCTGTGAGCACTTAACATCAGAAAACAGAAGAGTTTCTCTGGCTAACCAGACCTAGGAGGACAGTGCATGAAGGGAGTACTCACAAGGTCTTCCAGGAGCTAAGAAGGAACTTCACCAGGAAATGGAAAACTATGAGTTCATATAAAATAGTGTGTTAATGGAATACTGGTAGTGCCTCAAGGCCAGGGAGGGTATTACACTAAGGCTTATATAAAGCTTTCATAATGGGTCACACATTTATTAAAAGCTACAGACAGATATATCTCAGTAATAATCCATAACTTTACAGCTGTTTCAGATAGTCTTCCTCACCAGCACCATGAAGCCAGAAGACTGGCTATTAGCTCAAGCTACAAACTCTGCACTGCCAACTGCTATGAATCAGGCAGCTGCCTCCCACACCTCTGACTTCCACTCCATGGCTGCACTCAGCTTCAACCACTTAGTACCCATGCTTTTACAGCAAACTCAAAAGGAAAATAAAAGGAAGATAGGAGAAAGTGGGGGGAGAAACATCATTCCACAGTAACAAAGCTCTAGTGTTTTAGCCAACCTTGTTGCCACTAAAAAGAATTTTTCTTAGCACTACAGACAACATTTGAGGGATGGGAAAAAAAGAGGTAAAAAGCCGTTTACTCCAGCACATGCTACAGTCCAGGTATTTAGAAAGAAAAATGGAATATTTAGACAAGACTTGTTAAGGTAACCAGTATTCTGAAGAAATTGTCAGCAAGTATTAAAAAGGTCTTAAGAGGGTGCCAGTAGATCAATACTTTTTTTTCCCTGGGATTTACAGATTTCTCCAAAACAGGTATTTATCATTTTTTCTAAGAGAGTCTGCTTTTACAATTTGTGTCAAAGACTGTGTCAAAACTGTTAATTGAATGTTCTAAGGGATTTCACCACTGAATCTGAAGAAAGGCTAAGGCAAGAAAGATAGCAAAGAAGGCTCTTTCAGCTTTTGAAAGGTTTTTAAAATAAAATACAATCAGGATTGGGTTTTTATGGAGGATTTTTGTTATTGTTTGTTTGTGGGTTTTTTTTCAAGAAACATGACAGCTAAGCAGATAGCATGACCTGAAGATCCTCCCAGGAAAGCTTGTTTTCTCCCTGGTTTCAACTTCAGACTTTGATTGCCCATGCCTTATCACTTGACTTTTGTTTACACAGAAATATAGAACTCTGTCATCAAATGAAGTACAACTGTATTGCAGCCCTTACGTAAGCTCTATCACATGAATAATTAGTGAAGCACAGAAAAATACAAATAGCTTATTTCCCAACTCCACTTAACCTCAGTGTTAACCATTTCTAGACCACTGAACTAAGGATCAGTGGCTAAAGAATGGGAACAAGATAAATTGAAACTGTGAGAAAGATTCAGGACAGGAAGCAGGATTACCTAGCACAAATGAAAGGAGAAGATTTCTTTGACTCAGCATTTGAGGTCAGAACTGGTTTTACCTCATATACAATCATGTTTTTAACAGAACACAAAATCAGATTCTCAATCAAATCCAGTTCACCAATGTTACACAACATGTCATTGAGTGTCAGAATGGACAAAAAATTTACACAGTCTTTTGTGTCTTTCCTATAGTACCCCATCCTAACCTCAAGGTATCAGAGTTTTCTGTTTAGAGAAACAAGACTTCAGCCCTCTGTTCCCTGGCAGCCATTGCAATGCATTAAATTGTTTATCTCTGATCTGCAGCAGCAGTGTTGGCAGAGGGTGTTGGCAGAGGAGACTTGCAACAGCAGCAAAAATGGAGCAACACAAGGATTCCACAGCTGAAAAATAGTCCAACAGTGACACTCCACCCAAAACTTGCTGACAAAGTAGAAACTACTTCAGTACCTCTAGCAATTCTTGCTGGGACTTAAACAAAAAAACAAACAAAAACCAACCAAACAAAAAAACCCTCACCATAATGAAATCTGATGTGTAGTCCTTTGTTACCTACCTTAGCTAAAAATTTAAACTAAGATAACAATTTAAGCTAGAAATTTTAACTAGACTCAAATGCAAAAAAATAGGAAAAAGAAAAAAAGCTTTTCATTTTTAAAAGAAAAAGCCCTACACCCCACAAGAGAGCTCCTTATGTAATCTGTAATTCTCTCATTTTTGCAACAGTCACAAGCATACGGAACTGAGCAATGCAATGGCACCTAATACGGACATCCAGAAAGACTCATACATTAGATGAAATGATTTCTGGCTGTCTTTGGACCTTTCAGACTTCACAATGAAATTGGAAAGTCCATGGTTCTACACCATCCTGGCATCCCTACCCAGCTGTGGAGGACTAGAGGAAGAACTTTGAATGTTCAATTCTTTTGGAAACAAAACTTCTCAGCTATTTCCAAAGTAACTGAAGATATACCATGCCTCTGTGCTCCAGCTGTACCTAGATCAATAAGCAATAGGAGTCTCCTCAGCACTGAATGAATACCCAGAAGATGGGTTCACTGCTACTCCAACACCAGAGCTGACCCTATAAACAGCAGTGGACCTCCAACTCTGTATCTTAACCCTGTACTGAAGAAAAATACCTAAAACAAGTCACACAGATTATTTCCAGTCTTGGAAGTGAAGTGGCCAGTGTCCCCTAACCATGCATTAGCTCAGCATGGCACACAGAAGCAAGGACCCATAAAAGGTCTATGGCATCACCCACCCTGACACACGGTAGTATATCCAGAGTATTCCCAGTACTGGTAACAGCTGTGGCAGAAAGAGACCCCTGAACACCAAAGTTTCTCCTATATTTTATTTTTTTTATCAGAGTGGAAAAATAACATGATGCCACTTCAAGTTACTTGTGAGAAAAGGAGAGAACCTCACACAAGTGCTGTGCTGGAGTGATCATCCCCCTCTACACCAAGGAGGTGGCAAAACAGGAGAGCAACTATCATTACAGCAGTGCAGTACATGACAAGCATTCTGTCCCACTGGATATTCCCAGGATAGGCACATAGCCTTGGACAAAAGAAGTTTTCTTAAGGTGAAAACTGCATGTATAAATTATAGAATATAAAAGAAGCAGTTAGTTGCCCAGCTAGACTACAGTTTTTCGTATTTCCTTGACATATCTGATAAAATTTGGAAGTCAGTAGCACTTCCTAGCTAGAATCTGAGAAATCAAAAGCATATGAATTCAAGAGACACAGATATGAGCTCTGAAGCATTTTATTCAGTCTACCAGTAAGTTCCTCTGTTTTAAACAGATTGAACTTCAACCACACAACTCTTACACATACTAGGCAGATATCCAGCAATACAAACCAAACTGAATGTGAACTCTGCCCAGTGCTTCACACACATTTTATTAATACACAAATTTTAATAAAGTTTAAAATCCATTTTTCATATACAAGACAAAAACTGACAATGCACAAATTATAATTTATTTCCAAAGAGTCATAAGAAACCACTCCAAGGTAATCAATGCTTTGGGTTGTATTCACAAGAATATCACATGTTTCATGTGATAAACCACTGATTATCGTACACATTTCTTTCTGCCATACAGAAGATACTGTCTGAAGAACTGTAAGAATGAAACATGAACTGTCACAGCACAGGACAGGGAAAGAGATTATTCTATGAGATGGCTGAGGAGAGCACATCTGAAAAGCAAAGAAGCATTAAACAATGATGGAGGGTAATTATTCCCATCAGTCAGCTCAGTCAAAATAATGAGTAAGTTTAAATGGTGGCAGAGAAAATGCAGACAGATGGGCACCACAAATTCCTGCTAGGAAAAAAAAGTTAGACTGTTAACCCAAACTGAATCACACTCCAAATGCCTTCACAGCTGCAATATCACACCATGAAACAGTCTTCAAAACAGGTAGGGGTGGGTCATACGAGGAGAATAATAGACTTTACACAGAAAGAGTATAGAAACCATGCAAACAAACAACAAAAGCCTCCAATACTTCACCCTGTGTATGCTTACAACACACTGTCTCCTAATAGCAGCCCTATCACCAGCACCACTGGATGACTGTCAGTCCTCCAAGAATCTGCTCTACCATATTCAGAATTCAACTGGAAAAGAGGATGCACCCCCTTTGCATCCCTCACATCTCATCTTTCCAACAGATCATAGGCACAGAGCTCTTCAGTATCTTCTTGATTTCCAGGCCGTGTCTTCTCTCTTCCAGTGCAGAAGATTACAAAGACAAAAGGTCCAAGCTCCTTTCTGAGATTCACACTGGGAAGACAAGAGTCATAAAACAAAGCAAGAGATATCCCAACTGGGCATAAGGAAGAAATCCGACCATCAAAAATTGGAACAGTCAAGTTCCGGTTGCCCATAGACACTGACGAATCTCTGTCTCAGAGGTTTTTCTTAGACCTGACTTAGATAGAATCTTGCAAACCTCACCTGAATTTAGTTTTGACACTGCTTTGTGGGGGAGGCTGGATCAGATGACCTCCTGAGGTCTCTTCAAACTTGGATTAATCTAAGCTTACCATTCCAAATCAGTAAGGCTTTACTGTTCATGTGGACATTGTCATACCTCTGTGAACACATTCTGACATTTGAATGGGATCATTCAATTGTGCTGAATTCAGGTCCTGGCACCCTACATGCAGCTTCACAGAATTACAGGCAATTGGGGTGGAAAAAAACTGGGAACATCAACCTTTCTGGACCAAAGTACTATCAATTAATCCAAAATCTTCCTGGCAGTTACCAGTCTGAACTGTTCTGAAGAGTTTCCTGTATGGACAATTTCATATCTCCATAGACAAAACACAGGTTTATTTCTCTCCCTGGTCTGTTTATTATATTTTATCCTCTCTTTTACTTTTCTTACTGAAATTTAAATCTACTACATTTTTTATCAGCTTCACTTTGAGCATGAAGAACATTTTATTCCCTTCCATTCAGTACTTGACTCTTGGTATTTTAGGACATGTCTCTTATAAATCTTCACTCCTCGTATCTCACATGGAACCAGTCATGTTTTCTAGACAAAGAGCCCTTTCCCTCCTCTTTTCAATTCCTCTTAGCCCACAATTTCCATGAGCAGCAGGACCCAAAACTTACCACTAGAAACCAGCAGTACTAAACAAAAACCAGATTTCTTTGCACCTTTCTAAAGACTCCAGTTTCTATATACACTGAGTTTCTTCTTTTGCTACAACACTGCCATTCCATGCTCATGAACAATGTGTACATTACTTGAACGTTTGCCTACAGCAGCAGCAGACAGTGCATCAGCCCTTTGTTTTTAATCAAGTATCTTCCAAGATGTAGGTCAACAACATTCTGTGAAAGTTCCCTCTTCCCAAAGAGGCATTTCTGCACTCACCAGCCATGAGAGTTGGAAATCGACAGAAGCACGGGCCAGCTGGCATGGGCCAGCCCAGTTCTTGGGGCTGCAAGCACAGAACAAAGAACTTTCATTTGAAACTCAGCTGTACAATGTTTCTTGGAGGTCCTTTCCAACCTTGACAAGCCTATGATTCCTCTTCAGGGCCTACCATGGCTACACTTGTTGACATTTAGAGAACAATGAAAAGTCCATCTGCTCCTACAAGCTTTGCTAAAAACAATAATGAAACAGATCTACAGCTACATTTTAAAATGCAGAGCCAAGACAGTGGGTTGACCAGACAATGTAGATCACTTTGAAGACTGTGTGAGGAAGACAGAAAGAGAGCAAACAAAAAAAAAAAAGAAATATGCACAAAACAGAAAACTGAAACAATGAATCAAACAAACAAAGATTAAAAAACCCTACAGATACATCCCCCAACTGCAAATTCAATTCAAGCCCAATTCGAATAAGTTCTTTTTGGGAGTACAAAAAAGAAAAAAGAACATTTAATTATACTAATGTTTAGCTGTCAGATAGTTTACTTGCAAATACCAATTCAGTCCTCATCTCATTTTCAGAGCTTACTGAACACCAATCCACTTTTGCTGAACTCAGAGTTCTGCCTGTAAAGATCAGAATGGCAATTTTATTGTTCCTAAGCGATGGGCTGACTGATCAGATTAGACAGAAGCATAAGCTGCACTCTAAGTGATAAAGATTGAACAGGTGGCCTTGCCTCTGATCTACAGCCTCTTCAAACACTTACAAGTAGAATCTTTTTTGTTTTGATCACCTTTAGAAAATATGCATTCAGATACTTAGTCGTCCTTAACCTGGCATAAAAATATTCTTCTGGTCTTCAATGCATTTCAAACAGCTTGCTCATAAATACATCAGCCTTTCCCAAATATACCAGTAAATCACAAGCATGATATGATTTTAACTAAGAAAAGAAAATAGAGATAGACAATTTAGATGGTATCAACATTTATAGTCTGCAAAGTAATATGCATAGAAAATAATTTTAAGGAAAAATTCAAAGTCTTCACAGAGAGAGTCTAAAAATTATTTCACATAAAATTAAAGATTAGACTTCAAAAAGAACGCATTTGAGACTAAGGAGTGAAATAAACCTTACCTGGACAACTTATGCAGAGTGACAACTAAAGCAATGTATGGTTTGCTTAGCAGGTAAAAATAAGAGTAGTCAGCTACTTCCTCCAGATCAAAGTGTCTGGTACAGGAATAATTTTTTTTACTCTTCACAGAAATAAGCAAAGAGGAGAGGGAGAAACAAAGCCATATACAGAATCTTTAGTAGTAAGACTTTTCACAGAAGGTAATGACTAACTCAAGTGTTTCAGCAGAGTTGGTTTTCTCATGATATTACATTATGTTTTATTTATATCATAAGTATTTACTTTGAAGCCCCATCTTTGGCCTGAGGATCTTATGACATAATTCTAAGATGACAATAAACAAAGTGCTGGGGAGCATGGGGAAGGAAAAGCAGGAAAAGAATATTGAAATAAAAGACAAAAGTTTACTACCTACACTCATACCCCTGTCATATTCTCATACAGATGGAGATGGGTACACAGGGATAGTGACCTGTGACAGAATCAAACACAAACTAAGACAGAGGCACTGCTGCAGTTGGTAAATCAATACTACTGAGAGAGCGATTAGCAACTCTAAGACTTTGGGATAATGACCTACTCAGAACGACACAAAAGGTCTCTGGACTCATCTCCAAATTAGTCCCAAGGGAAAAAAATTCCAACAAAATGAATACTAAGGATTACTGACCTTGAGAAACAAATTTAATTAGGTATTTTGAATAAAATATATACACTCACATCTTAAGTCAGTCTACCTCTCTATCACTCTATTACAAGAAGTTTCACACACAGCATGGTACCAAATACTTAAAGGAACCCAGATACATCACTTTCTAAATTTTATGCAATATTAGGGGTTTTACTGTACAAGAGAAATTTCCTAGCAAACCTGCTAGTTACCCCAAAATTATACAAGACTATATTTCATCATTTGCAATATATTTCTACGGGATAAACTCTTCTTTTGTGCTTTAACCTATTATCGGTCATTTGCATAACTTCTTAAACAGCACTGCCAACAAATCCTGTATTTAATATAGTTTTCTGACTGACATTAGTACTTCACAGCTATGCAGCTTTGCAGATTAATATGTCACCTTAAATTTCTTTTAACAGTATTAAGCAAAGGATAACTAACAATTAGAAATGGAAGGAAAAAACAGCTCATTGAAAAAATACACAGCTTAAAGGTAATAACTAAGAGGTTGGATAATTGACTTGAAATGTGAAATACCTTTTTTCAAGGCCCCAGATGAGATTAGACCCAGTAATCAGAGAAGCCTGTTTGATCAAACTCTTCCATTATCAAGAGAGAATACAGCAGAAAAGATAGTGTCAGACTTAGAGCTGTCTCACAAAAGGGAAATACTTTCTGTCTAGTCCTATTATTGATAACATTCCATGTGTTCAACTCTGGTAGTGGAACTGGTAATGCTAGAGCATGCTACAGTCCTTTAACTCTTACCTTGACAATGTTGCTTTACTCATGATTTTACAGGATCAGTTATGCTGAACAGAAAGGAAAAGGAAATTAAGTATCCTTCAAAGCTACAATATCCAAGAGGAAGCGTAACAAGAAACTTGGAGTATTTGAGAGCTAGTATGGTAAGATTACATTAAATCTAAGATGTCCTGCAAAGAGACAGTTATTTGCTAACCAACTGAACTATGCAGAGTTCCTACAGCAGCATACAGGCAAGAGCCAACAGTGAGACACTAAATTACCTAGACAACAAATCCTTTAGTCCTTTTTTAAATTCAACAATGGAAGTGTACTATTCAGTTTGAATGAATATAATTTTCTGTGTATAGCAGAACAATCATAACCTGTTACTAAGGTTTTGTTGCTCTCAGCTTTCTGTGTTGAAGCTTCAGTGCAAACAGGCTCAAGGGATAAGTCACCCATTTTTGTTAGGTGGACTTAAAGATGTAAACATACTTAAAGGGTGCACTGTCCCAATGTGCATTTGCCAGATGATTAAAGAAAAAAAAAATTCTTTACACAGAAAAATAATTATTCCAGCAGTGGCCAACTCTACCAAATCTGCTGAGGAAACTACTAAAGGAGCTAAAATAAAGAAACAGATGGTACTCGCTCCTCACTCTATTTCCATTCAGATTCTATTCACAAAGTATTTTATGCTAATCAATCATAAGCTCTGAATCAGCAGGTTTTCACATTTTAGAATCCATTTTGAAAGTTGTTTCTTTATGCATCAAAGTCACTGTGACATTAACCTTATCTTTTCAATAGTCTCCATTTGTATCTTGTTGCTATAATAAACACATTAAACAAGACCATTTTTGAAAAATAAGGGAGCATTTCTCCCCTTATACTGGAGCAGATATGTTTCACTATGGAAAAGTAGAAATTAACACAGAACCACAAAAAATAATAATAAAGAAACAACAAAACCAAACATTTCCCAACCCCCCCAAAAAAACAGAAAAAAAAAACCCACAAGGAAGAATAGGAAGGAAATTAACAAAGATTTAAAACTATTCAAGAGAAGAGAAAGAGAGCACAAAAAAAAGGCACAGCTCATGTAGTTACTCTTGCTAGACTTGTTCAGATCCGGTTTGATTTATAATTAAACTTTATTGTTCACTAGTTCAAATTACACGTCTTGAAAGTGTTTTACATGGAAATAATATTAGCATAACAAAAATTTTTCTAGCCACCACAAATATTTTGTATTCTGCTGTATTTTCCTTAAAATAATAAAAAAAGCACCTAAAGCTGCTTGATTTAACCAGCAGTAGTCAGGCAACAGAACATGAAAGCAAGAATTCCAACAGCCATCTCTGAGTGGGCAGCAAGGACAATCTATAAAAGGCTTAAAGCAAATCAAGGGAAAACAGGGAAAGCAGAGGGAGGGAGCAGGACTCTCTTGATCCCATGCACAAGGGTCATTCAACTACTGGAGAAGAATTTACAGATGTCACACAGTAAACCTGAAAACGTGAAGCCCTGAGTTCAGTAATAAAGTAATGTCTAGCCCAACAGATCACAAGTAGTAAAGGAAAAACCATTAAATGGAAATTAGTGACTAACTCAATGGTTTTTCAAAGCAAAGTAAACTCCCGGGTCTTCTACAAACTTTGGGAAGAGACAAGTTAAAAAAATAATGCATCCAAAAGTATCAGCATACTGCTGAGGTACACCACCCATTGCTTTTTCTTCTTCCTAAATTCAAGATATCCATCTTTTGGCAAGGAATATATGGCAGTAAGGGAAAGGACCAAGTAGGATTTCTTTTCCCTCCATCCAAGAATGAGTTTGTGTTTACAACACAAGTGATGAAAAGGGAAGTTTATTTCCTAGAAAGCAAGATCACAGATTTCAGCCTGCCCCGAGCAATATCAGTAACGGATGATCGAGTCACATATTATGAAACCAGAATTAATTCAGCAGCAGGTGGTGCCGTGTCTTCTCTTCAGCTAAAATGCAAAACATACCAACGGGGTAAAGTTTCAGAGAAGGACAAGGGGATGTTTATTTAAGTCAGAGAGCAAAGAAAAACATCAAAACTAACAAAAAGATAGGCAACAGGAGCTTTCGAAAACAAGATTTCTTTTGTAGCTTTCCATTAACAGACTCCATGCAGAAGAGTTATTTCCCAACACCTTGCTATTTGATGCTGTCGATAATTTCTCTTTTAAGTACACATTGTTGTGTACTTACAGGCTGCTGAACTTCATTAACACAGTTGCATATTTTCCCAAAAAAACTTTTACAGCTGATTACAGATAGGTTATAATTACTGTCTATTACAATAAAAAGTTTGCTTCATTTTAAGGAACCAATAGATAGTACTGTAGTCTATTGCTGTTGCTTCTCTATTTGCAGAATGATTTATGAGAATGCTTAGCCTGTATGAGAAGCATTAAATTAGTATCTCTAGAGCTTATAATATATACTACAGCATATATGTCCATTCATCTGGCATCTGAGGATCTGTTCATGGTGGGAAGCTTTAACACACCTGCACAACAGCAGCCCAAGGAAGAAAATCAATCTCAGCTGCCATTAAAGTGCTTCAAAACACACTTGTCTAAAAAAGACAGGTTCCTTTCACTCAGTTCCTTCTTTCCTAGTGTATCTAACAGTAGCTGAATCTAGCACAGAGGAAAACAACCTCACTATCAAAGCTTAAAAGAAAATGCTTAAAAAGAAGAATGTAAAAATGTGAAAAGGTAGAGGGCAGCATGACAATAAACAGCAGATTCTATATGGGGAGAAAAAAAAACAAAACCCCACACAGAAACTAGTGAAGTAGATAAAAAACCCTACATAAGGCAACCAACTGATGATACAGTTCAAGAACTGGGGGTATGAAAAGAATTCCGTACCAAAGCTTTGCAAAGGGAAACTAAAATATCCCACTTGCCTAATAAAAAGTCAACACTGTATCCTAACACCATGCCACACTAAGTTTTAGTTGTAAAAATCTCTAATCTCCAGTAAATTGAATTATTAACCAATGTGTTTTTCCAGCATATTTCATCTCCCTTTTGGAAAACCAGAAATAGAAGCCGTGTGGTTTTAATTCATCAGCTGTACTTATTACTGCTACTGTTACTAAAAAACATTCATGAGTAGATCCATGACATTTTGCACACAGATTCCATACCTGGCAAACATCAACATTTCACTTTTGTGAAGCAGTGTCACAACATATTGCAGACACCTAGGGTAAGTATGAAAAGGAAATTTTTTAGACCTCTCAAGGCAGAACTGGGTGCCCAGATCCCAGAGCCTCTCTACACAGGTGAGGAGGAAAGTAGCAACACTCCTGTTCTTCACTTGAGGGAAGAAACAAAGCATATGTCAATCACAGCAGATGAAGCACTTTCGCCGAAGCAGGGAAGAAGGTAGATAGACACAGTCATAGCCAGGATGACAAAAAGTGGAAACTTTTGCTACTCTGTTCCTTACAGATATTAAACAGGCCTGATTATAAAACACCATCTCCTGAAGCTTCTTTGTGTTCTGCCCACTAACAGTTTCAACTGGGCTCCATCTTTTATGAGAATATGCCCAATGCCAAAACTCTTCCGGTTCTCTAACTGGTACTTCATGTTCTTTTATTCTTCACTCCACCTGAGGTGTCAGCCAACCACGTCAGAGTGACCATCTCTTGACTACTGGTCAGCTTGTATAGCAGTTCATCTTTTCACATTGTACTTATTTCTTCTGTTTAAGACCTTCTTCTGTAAAGGATCTCTAACATACCAACACTGAAGTTTATCATCTATACATCCAGGGCCACCACTGAGTCCGAGTGGATCAAGGATCTTTCAGCTCTGAAGGGCTGGAAGACAGACAATTCCTTCGATGTTCTACATTGTTGTTTGGATCCTGCTATGGAGAAGACATAACAGACACCTTTCCATGCTTTATCAGGTACAGTCCTCCATATAAGACTGCTGGTTACATCTATCCAAACTTTACTGTTCTCCAGAAGTTCCTTTGTTTAACATGTATCCAAAAATGCAAAGGACTGAAACTTTGTCTTCTTAGATCACCACTGCTAGAACATCCTAATAGTATGGCCCCTAGCCACATGGAGCAAGGACAGGCACTAACTGTTGGAGCCATTTGAATTCCTGCAACCAGCTCAGGTCTGACTGGTAAAAAGGTAAAAGTAAACTGCACACTTCTTAGTGCAGTGACCCCATGCAGCCCCTTCCATGGGTCATACAAATGCTCTAAAGTGCTGTAACAGACCTAGACCACTGGCTGTTGAGGATCTAAATCTTAGGTGAGAACCTCATCTACCCAACATGCCAGAAGCCTACACACTGTATTTTGCTGGTGGACAACACTAAAGTGGCAAGAGACAAGAATTAGAAACTACAATCTACATCCGTTTCTGAACTTGAAACAGTTGCCCAAGATGTTGATAACATTTCATAGCCTTCTTGTCAAATGTTAGTTTTCATATGCTGAAAAGACACTTAAAAAAGCAAGATGGAAATTGTAGACTCACAAAAAAGATAGTTTTTCACATTTAAAAGAAAGTTCTCTAATCAGATAACTGTTTTCTATCATGGGGACTCTCTGACTTTATCTGAAAACAGACACTATACACAGTCACACAGAGAGCAAAGCTTTTTGCCAAAATTACACACCATCATCCACAAAATCTACAAGTCTTTCAGTGGTAGGTGACTAGAGAAAAATGTTTTCTTAATTAGGGAATTTAACACTAGTTACTGGATTATCTGCCAAACTATTTTCAGCTTTCATGCTTCACTGAACCGGAGCTCATCAGTCACAAACCCATTATTACACTGAAGAAAATGGGGAGAAATTAGCATACAAGATGATAGCTTAAAGCTGGTGCTAATTGGAAAGAACGAAGTACTTTTCATTCCTGTTGGATACAATTAGGTGAGACAACCAGGTTCTGGAAAAACAATTTGCTAAACAATTTCAGTGATGTCTATTCTGTAACCTATATTTAAAGTCTAAACAAATTCATGCCTTTGCAGTATATCTTGCAACCACAGGGGTTGCAAACTAAAAGCTGGTCCAGCTGTAGAGCAAGCCTTGTTCAGAACCATACATACAAAACACAACTAATTCATCACAACTGTGGAGATCATCACTGAACTAAGCTTAAGTTGCCAAAAAGAGCTGGAGAGCAAAACCAACAAGGAAACAGAATGTAATACTCATAATGCACAGTACAGCATGGCACCAATAGACACAAAGATGCAAAATCAGTTGAATTATAGGACTGCACAAAATACACAATCAGAAATAAAAGAAAAACATCTACAAAGAGCTACTGGTGCGAAAACAATTATTGTGCATGCTTTTGTTCATGAATGCTAAACAGAAAGGGGGAATCTTGTACATGAATAGTTAATTTGTCAAAAGGAAGAAAACAGGAGGAAAAAGGCAATGCTTCATTATTACTGAACTCAGGCACAAAATGTTAGTTAGACAACTATACTGTAGAAATATACCTTATAACATTAGGGATTTTTTGTCAAGAACTACAGCTGGGTGACTTTAATTTACTTTACTACAAATTATTTATCATGTATTACTCCTAATCTATTCATCACACACCTACAATTATAAGTGCATTTCTACCAATAGGTTTTTTATTTAATTCCAAGATGCAACAAATCTCTGTATTTCTTCTACATCACTATTTATTTTGGCTCAGAACATATTTAATATTTTCTTTAAATGAAATAAGAGCAGTCTATAAACCTGTAACACGCCCTATTTTTAGGATTACACCTACCTCATATTTTCCTTTTTAAAAATACAGCCTAATTATGCTTTAGAATAGTACCTCCCTAAACATGATGTGAAAAATGCTTCAACAGATAGCACTCACAAAAACATCTCCCAACAGAAAAATGATAGAAAATGCTGCTGCAATCAGACTTTAATGAACAACTGCAGCATACACCCCATGTTACCATGCAGGAGTGGTGCCTCTCTGTTTACTGAAAATGTTATTGCACCGTCCCCCCTACACCATGTACAACACTAGCATGCAGTGACATCGCTAGTTTCTACATCCTTTAGAGAAAACAAAACAAACCTAGGAAATCGCCCTCTTCATCTTCCCGAACAACCCTTGAATTCTCTAATGAAAGACGGTCCAAAGACCCACTGAGACAAACAGACCTTCCCCTAAGGTCTGATTTCTTGTGTTGTAATACTCCAAGTGTGCCAGCATAAAGAAACCTCTTTAAAGTAAAGAAATAAATCAGCAGACACTATCAAAATTAAACCCCAAATACTGATGTACATACACATAAACAGACATGTATATGTGCACATATACATGTATTTCTCCTCATGCTTCAATCGCGTAAAGACATCTTGAAAACTGAGGCATCCACGGGCTAAATTGGAAGCCCTTCAAACAATAAAATAGTATTTTCACATAGAAAATCCAGAAGAGCCAAGAGCTCACTGATGAACAGCAGATTTTTATCTCTGATTAAAGAGTAATTTGAAT
Organism: Pseudopodoces humilis; assembly: GCF_049639895.1. Taxonomy (NCBI): domain Eukaryota; kingdom Metazoa; phylum Chordata; class Aves; order Passeriformes; family Paridae; genus Pseudopodoces; species Pseudopodoces humilis. Next base: position 58,600,723 of record NC_142204.1, read on the forward strand.
TAACTGATGTTTTAAAATTATTTAAGCTCCCCTCCCATCATGATTTCTACATACACCTAATTCCTATGTACTGTGAGCAGCCTTATGGGAGTCCATCCCTCTGGTATGTGAGGTTAGACACAGCCTCCGCGGGATAAAAGCCTTTATCCTTCTAAAAATATCCGTGTGCCAGGATCCACTCTCGTAAAGCTCCCTGATGCAAACGGCATCGCCACAGTCCAGGGGCTGCTCTGCTTCCATGAGTAAGCACTAGCAGCATCGGGCTATAATTAGTCGGAGTATTTTTAGGGTCACTGCTCAAAATTAGACAGAAATGACTGAGAAGGACCTCAGAACGGTGGGGGTTTTCTCCTCTCCTTTGGCTATTTCCTACTGCTGTGAGGAAAAAGAGGCTCGGCAGGCGCCGGGGAGAGGCGACCCCTCAGCGCAGGGGAGAAGTGCCTGGCTGCTGCGGCGGGCGGGTGGCGCTGGGAGCGCGCCGCGGCCCCGCCGCCCGCACCCGGCCCGCAGGAGCCGCGCTTACCTGACCGCCACCCGCACCGAGCTCTCGTCCGGGCCGGCCGACATGGTGCCCCGGGCCAGGGGCGGCCGCAGCCTCGCCGGGAACTCCGCCGGGCCGCGGAGGAGGTGGGGGCACTGCTGCGGCTCCCCCCTCACCTCCTCCTCCTCCTGCCCCGCCACCTCCTCTCTCCAGCCATTTTAGGTGACTGAATGAATAGGTAGGAGCCGCGGCAGTGTAGGGCGGTTCGCTCCGCTCCTCCTCCTTCTTCTTCTCCTCCGCCTCCTCCCACCCGCCCCGCTCCGCTCCGGCCCGGCCCGGCCCGGCCCTTTCAGCGCCTGGGCGTGGAGCGCTGTCAGTCAGCCACCGGCGGGCCGAGCCCCAGCCCCGGTCAGCGACCCCCGCCCCGCCGGGGCCGGCGCGTCCGCCCGCTGCAGCCGCACTGCGTCAGCGGCCCCGCCCCGGGCAGCACGGGGGGACGGCGGGTGTGCGGGCACTGCTCTCGGCACACACGGGGACACTGCCTCCTGTGCACATACCCCCTTCACACACACACACCGCCTCCTGTGCACATACCCCTTCACACACACACACCGCCTCCTGTGCACATACCCCTTCACACACACACACCGCCTCCTGTGCACGTACTATTTCTTCGCATTCCCCCTTCACACCCACACACCCTGACGCGCCGTCCCTCCTCGCACACCCGTTCGTTATGTGGACACACGCCCCTCGTGTTTGCCTTTCCACACGCACACACTCGGTGCTCGCCCCTGCGCACACAGCTCTCCTCACACCTCTCCCTCACACCTCCCGCGAAGGCTCAGCACACACGCCCTGCCCTCGAACTGTGCGCTGGCACTGCGGGCGCACACGGCGCCGTTGAGGTGCCCGGCCTACACGTGCCTTTCCCCCGGCCCACACGTGCCTTTCCCCCGGCCCACACGTGCCTTTCCCCCGGCCCACACGTGCCTTTCCCCCGGCCCACACGGGCACACACAGGGCTCCACACGCACAGCTCGTCCCCACGCACAGCTCGTCCCCACACACAGCTCCACTCACGCTATCAACACACACGGCAACCCACAAGGGCTCTGCACGCAGCTTCCAAAGCCTCTCTCCTGGGAAAGGGGCTCATCCCGCTGTCTGGGCTGGCTTGTTTGCGTTTGCACATATTTCCCTTTCCCAGACAGGAATGAGATGTCCTCATTCCTCTTCTGTCCCTGGGTGGTCCTCGCGACCCTCGTGCCCGCGGGAGCACACAGTTCTCCCGCCTTTCTGGTGATACTGGCAGGTTTGTTTGCCGAAGCTCCTCCAGTCAGGCATCTCTGTTCTCACTTCGCTAATGAAATGCCTGGCTTTGCGCTGGAAACTGAGTGGGCGGATGACACTAATTTTTGATGCAAATAGTAATCTCTGCCAGGAAAGAAGCCTGATTATTTTGCCCAAAACAATTCACATTCCTAAGGAAGATTTTCCATCAGAATAGGCCCGGCTTTGAATTTGTAATGATACGCTAAAAACCTTGCAGTTCTGGTTGTTTTGCTTCTGATAGTGAAGGTTGATCACTCCCAGGCCCCAGCCCCTGTCAAAGATGGGCAGGTGAGGTGTCCCAGCCGGATGGGGCCTTTAGCCATAGCCCTGAATCTTTCAAAAGTCTCTCTTTCTCAGCAGGAATCCACTGTGCTATTGTTGCTCTGCATGTTTCTCATAGTTACTTTCTCTTCTGTACCTAGAAATTAGATTGTTTCTAGAAAATGGCCCACCTGAAAGTTGCTATACAAAATGATGGTCTCTTTCCTTCTGAATTACACAGCACCAGCATTCAAATCCCCAACAGCATTTGGAAATATGGGGAACTTTAGCTACATAGCATATTGCTGAGGTACACTGAGATAATATTTATCCAAAAGGGAGAAAAATGGAGACAGAGATAGTTCAGTATGAAATCATTTAGGGAATCTGGTACAGGCAGAATGAAAATTACATTTCCCTCATTATGGGCTTCTCAGCTCATTATTCTGTATTTGATGCCATAGGCCAGCTGCCTTGTTTTTCCTTTTGCCATGATATTTTATGGGGTGGGCAAGATAGCAGATAAAGCTCCTACAGGTGAATTATGTTGGCATTCATACCAAACAGCCTCAAAATGAAAGTGATAGGAGTTTCATAGTTCAGGGCATTTCCATCTAGAGGGGACTGAACACTCAAGACTTTGTCATGCATCTGTGGGTATTATACTGAGCTCTGTAAAAATACCTGCAGCCCACCCACAGTGAGTGGAATCCTATGGCATAATTAGGTTCTGAAAATTTATGTGCGCCAGATTTACAAATCCAAGTCTTATCCAAAAGTATCCAATGCATTTTGTTTCACCTGGAACAGTTACAAGGTTAATGTAATAAGCATACTCAAGCCAAATTCACACCTTGGCAGTATCTTCCTGCATTTGTTTCACACAGCATCTTTTGCTGGATGGGCCACAGTCCAGCAAAGCTCATCCACATCACATTGCCCATGCCCATAAAATCCTGCTAAGTCAGTGTCTCTGGTTTGCCATGTGAGCTGTGCTGAAAACCCAGCAGGGAGTAGCAGCTGCAGGATGCTCAGACTCAGAATCATACTCTAGACCTTTCCAGGGCCATTTCTTTTCTGGCTGTTGTGTGGCTATTAGACATTTACTTCAGCTTGTCTTCATCCAGCCCTCTCTCTATTCCATAATGAAAAAGAAGTTAGCAGATCAAAAGGTCTGGCAGAAGCTCTCCTGAGTTTAATGTCATGTATAGAAATGGGTTGGTATCCTCAGATTTCAGACCTTAATGACAGAGATTTTTTTTTATCCACATTGGTATTAAACAATTTTTGTGCTATAGTAAAACTATTCTGTTCTAAATTATAATTATTTCAGTCCTACAGTTTTACCCACATATTTTCTTTCTTGGATATTTCACTCCAATTCCAGACTCTTCTGAAATTGATACAGCAAGTGACATTTAGCTTCTTACCATGTTTCATGCAAATTGCCTGTTTTGTGTCCATTCAGATGTAAAGCAGGAAAAAGACATAGGTCCTGTTTCTATGCAGGATATTTCTGTGTTGCCATTTCCAGAAAACGTTCAACCCTTCTTTCAAAACGAGCTTTTATTTTGGCTTTTTCCAACTTGTCCAATGTAAACAAGCAGAGTGCTATACTGTTAACTTGGCTACACCAGGAAACTTAAATCAAATCTGCTTTTCATTTCTTATAATGTGAATGACTTGTGCCCTCCACCATCCTATTCATTTCCTTGAAGGTTTAACTTGAATAATTAAGGACACAATATCTCCCTTTTTTTAATTGTCAAAGTACGTGGCTAAATTACCATTTTCTTGTTTATCTTTATATAACGCTGTATTAGCTACATTGTAAAGTTTACACATTTGTCCAATCTCACAGCTAATGAATGAGGTCCTTTCCTAAAAGTCTCCTGTCCTCATGGCTACACCACCACAGGTACCAACCACCTTTGGTCACTCCCTGGTCAGCTGTGGACAGAAGGGGAACAATCCGCAAGGCTGGGGGCAGGGAGGGAGTTTACAGCTCTGGTCCCTGCTCGGAGTTTACAGGACTGCTGGGAACACCCCTCATCCCTCCCTGGCAGCCTTCCCGGGTGACGGCTGTCACACTTTCACTGCCTCCATTCTCCTGCCATATGACTCAGCACCATGAGCTTCATTCACTGGGAAACCAAACAAAAACTTGTGTTTGGAAGGGTAAGTGCTCTGCCCGACACACACAGCACACCCCGCACAGATGGTCAAGCTGCCCACAGAGCTCCTGTAAGCCTCAGAAGCTGCCTAAAGTCACTGAGCTGCACACAACCTGAATGAGCCAAGCAGACCCCACTTAGGAGTCAGAGCCCTGTGCTTTGACCTGTGTATGTCTGCAGACAAGTTGTATCAGCTGTGCCTATGCTGTACCAGTTGGTTTTGAAATTATCTGAGTGAAATAGAACACTTAATATGGAAGAGACCCCACTTGGAATCTTTTAACTGATAACTTACCAGTGCTAAAAAAGCCAATTTAATAAAAGATTTGACTTGTTAATTGATTATTTATTTGACCTGCTGAACATTTCATTGAATTTGAAGAAGAGATTCTGCTGAGAAATGGAGGTGACTTGGTTTCATCGAGATAGGCAATAATATATTATATATATCACTGATTTCTGATTAATCTGTGTCAAATAGATTAATTGCACCATGACTTGTAGAAGGCTTCAAGAAAAATCTTTAGGTTTTGTCAAGTTAAGCACCTGACCTGGGTATCTGCCCACCATTATGAGAAGCAGAGATTCTTTCAGATACAGAAAGTGGAATATGAAATTTTCAAGTGCTATAAAAGAACAATTTTGAAGGACATTACACCTCACCATCTGCCTAGTTCATGCTGTTTTGTCAAATTCACACACACAAAATAATCAGCTAGTATATAATCTCATTAGTGACTATTTTTTTTCTTGAATTCATATACTAAATAAACTCTTCTTTGCCACATACAAGCCACCATTTATTCAGTCATTTTTGACACACCATGAAGCCTAAACATTAGGCAAACAGGATATAATGCATACAATATAATGAGCAAAATTGATATCATATTCATTCATACAATAGTTTGAAAAATGGGGATATTTTGGCTCATATAAGTCTACAGATTTTCGCTATAGCTTTTTGCTTGTCTGTGTCTTTCTATGAACTGTGTGACCCACTAACTCTCTGTACTCCAGTATCTTCTGATACAGGAAAGGTAATTGGACTCCTGTTCAACTGGATTTCATGAGCTGTTGCTGATGGAAATTATGTCAGCAACATTCACACATCAGCAATAATCACTCCATTTTCTCTCATAACCACTAAACTCTTCAACATTAATGTATACAGTGCTTCCAGCTTTCTACTTGGCAAAGTGAAACTTCTGTTTGTATTTTCTGCTTGGTGCCTTGGGCTTACATGAGCCTTAGGCTTTTCCATTGTCATCTTTTGAGAGGTCTTTGCTACAAACAAAATGAAATTTCTAAAAACTGTTACATCTTGATTTTTAAGAACTTTCTGAAAGTAGTTTTTTCTTCTCTGAGTGCCTTCTCATTTTAAGCTGCACGTCTTGGAAACCAGTCAAGCCTACAAAAGACATTTAAAATACCTTCTATTTTCTTCCCATCACTAAGACTTTTGGTTAAATAACAATGAGTGAAGGAAAGTGTTGAGCCACTCTTAACTTGTGGGCTAAAAATATGCAACAGGGAGCCTTTGCTTCCAATAACTGAGGAGAAGAAAGCAAGCTGCTGAAGGAAATTATCACTGGGCTCGTGACAGGATGGGGGGAAGTAATCTCAAAGTTGAGAAGGAAGAAGGGAGTGCAAGGTGATGTTTATGTGATTAAAATAACACCAGATAAGGAAAGGAAACAGACTGGTTTAGTCTGGTGTCTGTGGAGAGAAGGTAGAGAAACCAGAAAGGACAGGGTGGAGAAGGAAGAGGGATTTCTCGAATCAAAGCCAAGCAATGGCTCTGCAGGGTTATTTCTGGAGCTGATCAGCATAAGAGGAAAAGCAGCATGAGGCACCTCTGAAGCAAGAAGAAAGGAGGTTGGTGTTTTCCATCTACCTTCCAGAAAATGAATGAACTGTACAGGAGAAAATACAATAAAGAAACATAAGATAAAATGATCATATCTGGAGCTGAGCAGAGGATTCAGTGGAAATAGAACCACAATATTTGATGAAGAAAGAAAGAAATAATTTCATTATGTACTAATGCTTTTTACTCATAAAATTTTTACTGTGTTAACTATATTGTTGTTAACAAAGCAGTATCATTTCCTCTGCTCCTGGCAGGACAGAGTGGTTGTGTCATACAACAAAAATATGCTTTTACCCATACAATTATTTATCTTCTGGGCCTGAGAAATGCTGTAATTTGTACTAATATAACTTCTGTCTGTACTAAGATGGTCATATCAGAGTCATATATATTCTGATATAAACATACATATTGTATTGTATCCCATAAAGCACAAATACACATTAGATCCCCACTGGACCAGTACTGCTAGACTAGAAGAAAACACATGAAAATGTACAAGGCTAAAACACATCTCTGGGGAAAACCTCCACTATATGATCTTAAACAGATTCATGATTCAAATCAGTGGATATCACTAAGAATGAATATGCTTTTTATGTCACTGTGTTTTGAGGATTTGTTGGTTAACTGAAAGTTAGGATAACCTGTTTTGCAGTAAAATCTTGAAAGTTCACACTGACAACTGGAAGTCCTTTCATGTATTAAAGGAAGAATCTAAATAATGGAGACAAGGGGGAAAAGAGAACAGAAAGTAGTCTTTACAATAATGTAATTTAGTTCAATCATTTATAGTAATACTATTAAAATCCAGCACAGTATGAACAATAAAATAAGTCTTAGCAGGACAAGACCTTACTGGGTCTTTGGGTTGTTAAATATCACCCAGGGGTAGCCAGGTCCTGTAGTTTTTTGCAAGGGACCTGATCCTGTGGGTCAGAATCTTGTGCTTCTAAACCTGGCCCTTGGGCCTGATTCACTAATGCTTTGAAATAAACCCAATGTGATCAGGATACCTGAATGTTATGCTGTCTTCATGTTGTTGCAAAAGACTAAAGAGTAGTAACAGTGTAGTAGCCAGCTACTTTACAGATCTTAACCAAAGCTTATACAGTTCTTTCCCTTTCTTGTACAGAGAAATTGAGGCAAGAAGGACACATGAATTGCAGATGCCTGTAGAAGAGATGGCTGTCAAAAACAGTATTAGGGCTGACTCCTGTGCCTGTGCAAACACTATTAGACCACACCTTAATGAGATGAATTATTAATACAAAAGCTGCACGGGAAATTAATTTCTGCTGCCTCTCACCAAAACCAGCTGTTCAGACTTGAATGTGTCACAGTTGCACAACATATATTTTGCTTTAAGGATACAGTTAACCAACATGATGGATTTTTCATTATGTTCTTCCTAATAGTATCCTCATCCTTCCTCTGTCCTTCCCATTTCCCTCTTCACCACCATGATTTCAACTTTTTGTTCAGCCTTCTGGAAGGTACTGAATGATGGGAATCCTGTATTTGTATGGTGAGCACAGCATTAGCGGTCACAGGGCAGACTCCTCTGGGCAGCCTTGCAAATCTGCCCTGGAAAAAACAGAAAAACAATTACTTTACATATTTAAATGACAAGCATCAATCCCTAGCACATTCCAGATTAAATCAATGTTAAGTTACCCATCTCTGGTAAAATATCCAGATGAAAGGACTTCCAATGAGGCTGGGAAAGTTTCTGTTTCCCTACAGAACCTACTGATGACTGCTAGCAGAGGTCACTTGCTAGCCAGCTCTATTATTACACTGTGTAAACATCTTATCCCACTGTACTGTGCTCCCAGACTCCCTCCCACTTCTCTATATAGCTCTATATACTTCTCTATATATACCTATGGAATGCCTAAGACCCAGATGGTGAGTTCTTCAGCTTAGAACTTGTACAATTTTTTACAAAATCCCTTTTCCTAATTGGCATCCTTAGGCCTTACCTCAATAAAACCAATAAATAGTAATAACAAAAAAAGAAGGATGGAAGGTGGGTGAAGACATGACTAATTACCTAAACAATACTTGGACCACAAGCCACAGGGAACATAGGAGCTTGGGGAAGAGCAAGTGGGTGGAGAGTTACCTGAACAACAGAGGGTTGGGCAGGTAAAGAATGGATATTGCAAGACAAAACTGAGAGTCTTTATTTTGATAGCATCATGGAATTTAGAAATTAAGGGATGACAGCTGTAGATTAAGCATGGCACAGGTTGCTTTACTCTCTCTCTGTGTGCAGCCTGGCTTGGCACTGTCAAACAGACTTGTGAGAAACAAGGTTAGTTGAAATGATGGTATAACAAACTGGGAGATGTGAGAAGCAGAAGTTCCCAAAGAAGGTTTGCAGAAGGACCACGTGCTGTACCATGGCAGTGCACAGCCAAGCCTTGCCTTCCCTTCCCATGAGGAAGGACATCCTTCCATCTCAGGGCTAGGCTTATACTTAGGTGGAGAAGAGGCATGCACTTTTCCAGGTAGTAGCAATGGTTAAACAACAATTCCTCACCTTCCCCTGGAAAAAATGCAAGAAGCTGATATTTGCATTAATATTTATTTTAATTCATTTTCATACCACTCTCTGTGTGTATATCCCCTGCAAACACTTAGGCCAAAAGATGATACTCACAACAGTGATAGCCTGAATTTTCTTTAAATTTATATTTATGGGCTGGGAGCATATATATAGTTGCTTCTGAAATGAAAGAGCACTTCTTTGCACATTGGTTAATGAACTTCCGGAATTTGTTGCCACAGGAGGTTGGGAAAGCAGGCTATTAGCAGGCATAAAAAGGGATTAGACAAGATTTGTGAACAATGCTTCTATTAACAGATAATAAAAGGAACAGGCAGTTCCAATGTCTGTGAGCTAAGGAGACTGGACCAGAGGAAGAGGCCAGGTACACGTGCTCTCCCTGAAAAGTTCTCAGGCTTTGACTGCCTGGTTCTGCCTGCCCCGTCTGTGTTTATGTTGTGCTGGGAGTGTGGGGCGCTGTCCTGGCTCTGCTGGGGTCCTGTGGCTCAGCCAGGGCAGGTGGCCAGCACCCATGCAGCTACCCCAGTGCCATCATGGGCATTGGGCAGCAGTAGCACCTGCAGAACACTTCTTAATGCTCTGGTGGGTTAAGCCCTAAGTGGTGCCACTCTCAAAGAGGGTCAGAAACTAGCATGGTGGAGTTGAAAAGAAAGAACAAAAAAGGAACTGGCTTTAACAAACTATTCACTGAGGATCAGGAAAATATAGAAAGAGGGAGACAGAAAATTCTGTTACTACAGTATAAGTTTGATAATTGTTTAGGATAGCACCAAAGTTGCTCACTCTCCAAAAGTGAATAAAAACAGGTATTCTTTTATTTCAGGGGAGCCACTAAAAGGAAGAGTGAACATCAACATCAAACTAGACATTACTGTCTAGATAGAAATCATAGATGTGATTTCAGCTGTCTCTTTTTCCAGCTGAAAGCTCTAAATCAATTTGATTCTGTTCACACCATCTCTGAGTACTTCTACTGCCCTTTTCTGCATTCTTCCAATTCTGTTTCCTCCTGCCTGAAATCAGGAGACTGGTGTGGAACTTTACTCCATGTAAGGCTGCACCATGGATTCTTACCCTAGCACAAGGATGTTCTCTGTTTTTTCCATTTTGTTTGCAAGTCCTGAGGCTATGTTTGTCTGCTTGACCAGCACTGAGCAGGCATTTGTTATTCACCATCTAATATCTTCTTCCTGTATGCTAATAGTGAAATCTTTCTTTGTTTTGTTTTCCATTTAAAATGAAAGACCATTTTATCCTGTTTGTGCTCTGAGTTTCATTTAACACTTTTTATCATGGAGTCATTCTGTATTAGGATATTCTAGATAGTTAGATATCTAGATAATTCTAGATATTTTCATACCTATTAAAGTTATTATCTCATTGTCTGGCTTTTCACAGAAAATGTAGATCTTAGCAAATATTCTTCCGAGACTCAGATAATCAAAGCATTAATGAAATTAAGGCTGTTTATAGAAAAATAGGAGGAATGAGGAAGACCTGTAATATGTGATAGACTGGTACAAGGAAAGGACTTAACTCTGTGTGTGTGTGTGTGTGTGTGTGTGTCTGTGTCTGTGTGTGTCCCTGGTTACATAATAGCCACAGAGCACATAACTAAAGAACAGAAATACCTGGAGGGAATGAAGGAAGAATGACTTACAGAGGAACAGGTTGTGATTGAAGGGAACATAGGAGATCTCAGGAATGAAGTTCATTACAGTGATCTATGTACATATCCAAGGAAATCTCTTTATGAAAGTAAGAAATCCCTCACTGCTGGGACACTGCAAATACCCCTGGCATAAAAGGACCAGGACCAACTGCAGTGTCCATTCAAAAATGACCTTATTTGTATCTCTAGGCCCATGGACAATGACTAATGAACACAAGAAAGAATTCTCCTTTTCTTCATGCTTTTTCTTCTGCGTTTTCTGTTCTTTGAGTGAAGTCCTACTGTAACAAATGTGGCAATGTAATGAAAAAAACCTCCCTCACAACCATTGAATAGTAATATAGTAGAGAAAAGAGCACCACCTAGTGCTAAGTGCTGTTTCTTGATGCTGAGGTGTCTTCATACACTCTTCTGGATGTCTTGATTTTAGTGTTTTCCTAACTTTAGTTTACCCATCCAGGGAGGATTTAATCCTTAGCATCAAGGAGTATCCAGGCTCCTGATAAGAGTAGCTGGTTCATCAACATCTCTCCGAGTTTTGTGCACATTAAGATAATGCCCTAGGCACCTAGTTAACATAATTGTGGTTATTTGTCTGATTCATTCGGGCTGGATTCTACTACTCTTACTCACACAACTGTGTTTTGTGCTCCACCGATAAGCATTTCTGCTTTCACTCTAGTGAAAATTAATCAACACTTATGGGACAGGCTTATGATACCAGAAGACCAATCTTCTAATGCTTGCACTTATAAAGACAAGGATTCATTGCATTTACAGTCTGATCCTACACTCACATCAAATTTTCAAGCTTTTCTTGGATACATGAAAGATGTACTTTTGTTTGTTTGTTTGTTTGCCTGACATGTTTTTTCCTGGTTGATTTGGGGTTGTTTGTTTTTATTTAAAATATCCAGTAGATCTTCAGAAAAAACATTGTTTTGCATGAGAGTTGCCTTCATTATCATGGTGATAGACCATATGCAACCTTAATTATTTTCAAAGTATTTCTAGTTAAAATCTATTATTGTTTGTTTTCTTCTGATTATCAATCCACATTATGTTAGTGTTCTTATTTTTGGTCTTCAAAGCCTTCTACTTTGTATCACAGCACTGAGTTTTCTGTCATAATGTAATTAAAATTTCAAAAAAAGACAAGAAGCAGGTAAATCAACTTTAAATGATTCGGCATCAACTATCGTTATGCATTATTTAAATAGATCCAGATTTGAAGATACATGTAGCATTGGATATGTGAGTTAATCTACATATAGGTGTCTATAGTAAAATGCCATTTAAATGTCTTACTCCATTAAAATTTGTGATCTTCAGTGACACCATTAAATTTCTCTAATAATGGAGTTATATCTCCTTCCCTTGAAATTATTCAGCATTCACCACCATTTTAACAGGAAGATGATGAAACTCAGCTATTCAAATTTCTTCTACATCCTTCAATTTTCAAACCATGGTTTAGACTATAGAGCTTTTTATTTCTGTCTGTTATAGTCCTACATTTTTATCCTATCAGGCAAACTTCACCAAGTGTAATCTTCACCTGAAAAGAAATGCTCTGTGACACCTAGAGCTCTTTCTGCCATATTGTGTCTATACTCTCACTGTTGCAAATATTGCCATCCACTAATGACCATTTCTTATTTTCATTTCTAAAATATCAGGTGATTGGTTTGGATGTTTTTCTTTATAGGAATGTTTTGTTGTTTTGTGAGGTTTTTTTTTAGTTTACATATATATATATATATAAATATACATATATATATATACATATAAAACTTTGGAAAGGGCTGGTATTTTGCATCTTTTCTTATAGTAATAACAACTGTGGGGATCATGGGAGAGTCTGTGGGGAGTATCTCATTTCACGTGGCTTTAATTCTGTCACCACACTCAGCAATAGAACATAACATCTATTCATAGCTACACTACTACCACAGTAATTAAATAATTAGCAGGGACTAATTGTTAAAAATATGGTATTGCAACTACAGTGAATTAAATAGCCTGTGCACTTCTAACTGGGACAGTTATTAGTTCATACTTTTTCTCCTCAGGAAGCAAACAAACTCCTGAGAAATTAAACCAAACTCAGCAGTTCAAAGCAAAATTATACTCTGCTATGGGAGCAATAAGAGACTCTGGCAACTGCATAAAGTTCAGGTTTATGGTCCCATGCAAGGAGAGTGTGCAGCCCTACATTAATGACACCCACTAGCAGTTAAGATCCCTGCTGCCACCGAGGGCCTGCTGCTCTGTCCTCCCCAGTCAGGCACCTTGGCTTTTTGTTTTAGAGGAAGCAGAGGTCACCAATCCTACCCTTCAAACTGAGTGGTGCTGGACTCCCTCTACACCCGTGCAAGGAGAGGGCAAGCCCTGCTCCACTGTGTCTGGCAGCTGTTCAAGCCTCCTTCCCCTGTTTTTTCCACAGGGTCTAGGGAAGGAAAAAAATATACCTGTGTCAATGCCAGCTTGGGAGAGTTAGCTATTCCCATGGGACTTCACAGCATGCTCACTGTCAGGAAAGTTTGGCAAAGGTAAGGTTAGTTGCAAGCAAGAAGCCAGAGTCCTGCTCTGCTGTGATGACAGCTTTTGCAGGAGCAAATAAATGGCATCTATTTAAAAATTGTTACAGACCAAAGATTTTTTTTTTTCCAGACTGTCTGTTTGTTCCCAGTTCTGGTTTTGTTCTGTGTTTTCAGTGAGCATATAATTACCATGAATTATGTAGCAGAACAGGGTGTGTATAAGGCACACCTTGAACAAGCAGGTTCTCATTGGCTTGAGCAATGGCTTGAGAGGTGTTGTTTCCCAAGCACAGCTTGCAAACCCACAGTCTGGGAGGCCTCTGCCGAAAACTGTTTTGTTTTAAAACTTTAAAAAGTGATATATCGTACCTCCTGCAATGACAGGGAACTCTGTAGCTCTTGGATTAACTAACCATAGCCTCTTCTCATAGCAAATATGGAAACATCAAAGATCACAGATTAAAAGTGTATTCAAGCAGATACAGATACTGATTGTCAATCATTTTTAGCAAATGTCTAATAAATCCTTCTTTTTATGTTTGGGCAGGGTAAAGTAACCATCTTGCAGATTTCATCACCATATTTCAGTTTAGTCCTAAGATTATTCATAGAATGATCTAGTTTTGAAGGGACCTTATAGATCATCTTGTTCCAACACTCCTGCCATGGGCAGGGACACCTTCCACTAGATCAGGTTTCTCAGGGCTGCATCCAACTGGGCCTTGAACACTTCCAGGGCACCAAAATGAGACTGACTAATCTGTAGTTCCTGACAACTTTCTTTTTTCCTTTTTTAAAAATGAGAGTTATGTTTCCCCTTTTTTAGTCAGTGGTGATCTCACTGGACCACCACAATTTCTCCAATATGATGTATATTGGCTTACCCACTTCCTCCACCTCAGGATCCACAGATGGATCTCATCAAGTTCCATGGACTTGTGCACCTTCAGGTTCCTTAGATGGTCTGAAACCTGATCTTCTCCAAAAGTGGGCAGTTCTTCATTCTCCCAGTCCTGCTGACTTCCTCTTTACATTGGTCCTGAGTTTGGAGGAAGTGACCTTTGAATATTACCCGCTTTCTCAGGCTTCTCTTCACTCCAGGACTTTCTCCCATGGCACTCTATCAAGCAGATCCCTGAATAAGCCAAAATCTGCCCTGCTGAAGTCCAGGGTATGGAGCTTGCTGTGTGTCCTAATCACCACCCTGGGCATCTCAAACTCCACCACTTCATGGTCACTGCAGCCCAGGCTGCCCTGGAGATTTGCATTCCCCACCAGGTCCTACCTGTTGGTGAGACCAAGGTCCAGCATAGAACCTCTCCTGGTTGGCTCCCCTATCTCTTGGAGGAGTTACCATCAATGCATTCCAGGAATCTCCTGGATTGTTTATGCTCTGTTGTGTTGTCCTTCCAACAGGTACTGAGGTGGATGTAGTCCCCCATGAACACCAGGACACCTGAATGTGAGAACAACCATAGAGGACCTCATGTGCTTCCTGGCCTGGCAGCTGTAGCAGACCCCCACTACAGTGTCACCTGTCCCTGCCCTCCCTTTAATCCTGACCCACGGGCTCTCGGCTGGCTCCTCTCTCCCCCCAGACTTTGCTCCACGCACTCCACCTGGTCACTGGCATAGAGTGTAACACCCTGTCCTCATCTCTCCTGCCTGTCCTTCCATTCCAACACTCCTGTCACAGCAGCCATCCCAGGACACAAGATCACAGCTCTGCAGGTGTGTGATGTCTCTGCCTCCTCCTGTTTGTGCCCCTGCTGTGTGCACTTGCACAGGGGCAGCGAAGTCGGGTCCTCAGTGAAACCAACTCTCTGGTTGGAGTGTCTGGAATTTCTTTGTGCTGCCCTTCAGGTGCTCTCCTGTCGACCTGTGATTAAGGCTTTTAGACTGAAGACTCAAAGACAGTATTTGTGCTCTGAATTTCTCTATTTACCTGGTAAAATGGTGACCACATTGACAAACTCTTGACAAACTGTGGGGCAAAGTTCTAACTCCCTTTTTGCTGAAGCATGAAGTGCATGATGTTCATGCAGGCCTGTGACACGTGTACATGAGATCCCTGTCACAAGATGCCCTCAGACCAAAAACCCCAGTGATACTCAGAAGAGACCGAAGTTTTCCTGTGTCCTTGGCAAGGTGCTCCTTGGCTGTACAGCACATGAGTGGTCCTGGTAGCCTGTACTTTGCCATGTGATTACCAATGATAATTACCAATAAACAACCCCTTCACATACCAAAGTCCAAGCCACACTGTGAATAACTGTGGTTACAGCTAGCTACCCCTATAGGCAAATTTTTATATAATTGTCCACTATGGGTACATGTTCTCACAGCTTCCAAACTGTCTTTCAAATTAAGCTAAACTACTCAGGCATGTGGCAGCTCATTCAGCCAGCAAACCCTCTCAAGACACACAGAAAGTTTGGCTGGATTTTGAGTTAAAACCAAAGGAACTAATGTAATGCTACTTTCAAGAGACAATTCTGCCTCCCCTTGGCTAGGCAGCAATGTGTGCAGCCATGTCATTAGAAAGACAAAATTTGTCATTAAAGCCTTTGTGCTGCTTTTTTCCTCTAAACCCTCAGTTAGGAGGCAGCAAGAATAATCAATGAGTTGTGCTTAAGGCCTGTAATATATAATAATACAACTCAATACTCACCACTATCTAATTTGCCATTCAGTCTTTAGCATAACTGCATGTATTTCTCCAGAATGCTCAATAAAACATTCTTAATTATACAGGCTTTCCTGCATATTTTCTTACTGAACCACTACTTATAGTATTTCTTTTTAACCTGTGTGTCATGTTCTTTGAAATGAATCTGAACTTTAACCTGTTCCTGTCATCAGCCACCTGCTGAGCTATCTTCTATTACCCAACAAGCTTTTGGGTAGAAAATACTGTGATTTATGTACTATAGTACAACCCTCTATTTAGTTACATGTAAAATCTTGTGAAATCTTTTCTGGGAAGACTGAACTTTTCCTGGTTTGACTCAGTTTAAAGGTATACACAAAATAAAAGATAAAATAATCTTGTTTTGTTTTGTTATATGGCATAAAGACAAAGTTATTTTTAAAATTTTGTAGTTGGTCTACATCTTGTCATGTTATCATAAAGAGTTTCAAAGATATGATGTTTTTTGTAAAGGCCAAACTCCTGCACACTCATAGTTATGAAAGAGTAAAATCTTTCCAGATTAATAGGAAAGTATCCAGCACTCATATTCACAAAGAAAATATGAGAACTCAGATTAGCTGCATATCGAAGGCTACTAAGTCAGAAATATTAAGATAACAACAATCCAGAATTTATTGTTTCCTAAAAATATCACAATTTTAAAGAAAAAACTACTCGAGGTGTGGCATTAGCAAGCATAAAACCTTGCTCCATTTTTCTTCATGAATGTATCAGAAGTGTTTGAACTCTGCATTGGAAACAGATTGTGCAAGCCATCCCAAACACGCAGAACCTAGTTTTGAAGCATGAATAAACAGGTTTCAAATCACCAGGGAAATGGAACTGAAATATCTCTAGGTAAGAACAGGTGGGGAAACATTTCATCATGTTCTGTAACTCACAGGTCCAGCTGTTTGTGGCACGTGCAGCAGCACTCATAAGAAAACCTATTTTCCACATTTCTTTGCACAATACATGTGGCATGCCATGAGAATCACATCAAGGCAGCATCTACTGGATGCAGAGGAAGAACTATGAAGAAAAGGCAAAAACACCATAAAACTTTGCCCACATATTTCCCAGGCTGCAGCAAGCAGCAGGTTAGAAACATTCCAATCTTGCCATCGTGTTGAGGACACAATTGATAATCACCAGGAAACACACCTAAAGATATGCATGGGTGTAAGTCTGTGCTGGCAACATGGAGAGGTGCTGCATCCGCACGAGGCACATCAGTAGCTCTCATAAATCTTGATTACTGTGGAAATAAAGAGTAATTTCACATCCATGTGGGCTGGTTGGAAATCCACCAACAGCCTTTATGTACTGCTTTCTGTCCCACCCACACAACAGTCACCAGTTCAGCTACTCTCCTACTCTGGAGTCCCCTCCTCTGGGCCATGAGGAGCTGGCTGCTGTGGGTACTCGTGTCAGCACATGCCACACACAAAGCACTAGGTGGCCCTTGCAGGCTGTCCCTGTGCCCCACACACCCATCATGTTTATCACTGGACCCAGTGGGTGGCCTGGGATGAGTGTCTTCCAGCTGCATGCTGGACATGCTGGTGTTCAGACAGAGAAACCACAGCAGGCCAGAAAGGCATTGCCATGGTCATGGCTGGTGTGGCCAGAGGCTCCCAAAGGCATCTGGGTGTCCCATAAGGACCAGGGGTTCAAAGAAGTTCTACAAATGGGTTAAAAAAAGAAACATTAAAATTTTCTTTGGCCCATACAATACTGGCTGAAGGGGTTGAAGGGAGCTCAGCTCTAATGATTCACTAAAGGTGGGCAGCAGCTCCCCTGTCTGTGGAAAGGCTCTTCTGGGGTGGGAATGAGGGCTCTTTGCTGTGGAGAGTGGTTTTCCAGCTGCTCCACCCAACCCTGTCAGATGGTGAGGGACAGGTCCTTGGCTGGCAGTCCCACCCCACTGCTCTGGCTGGGGAGTGGCTCCTTCATCTCATTCTTGGTTGACTTCATGGCAGTCCTTGCACAATCCCTGGAACTATTGCCAGGCATCTCTGTTATGTGAACACCCTGAGAGCTCTTATGTACTCAGTTCGAAACAGACTTCAAAGACGCTCTGCTTCTAGTCTTCAAAAGAAAGTTCTACTGCCCCCAGAGGGGAAGCATTCCCTGGCTTCCCTCTTCCCCAGCTTTCCCTTTCCTCCACCGTACTGCTGGCTTTTTGCTCCATTGAAATGCAGCTGCCCTTGCAGCCTCTGAGCCTTTAATCACCCCATCAGCATGAGATAGGTGTAATGTTTCCTCCTTCCCCACTCACTTCCCCCAGCGCAGGGCCATAGGCAGAGCAGCAGGAAGGTGTCCAAGGACACCCCGGGATTGCTGCTGGCCTCGGCCCCACTCCTGCACTGGGGCCAGAAGGACGTGGTGTTTTGGGGAAGCCAGGCTGGTAGCTCTGCTTCCAAAGCAGCACAAATGCTTAATCTGGAACAGATCAGAGGAACTAACCTGTTTTCTCAACAAAGCCAATTCTCACCCTTTTTATCACAAATTCCCTAAGAGCTGGGTTTCACCCTGCCCTGGGAATTCCAGTTCTGTGGAGGTAAATAAAGGAGAAATATAGAGAGAGGTTTTTTTTTTTATTTTTTATTTTTTAATAAATAAAAACCCCCTTATTTTTAGTTTTGCAGCCAGAGAATAAAGCCTGAAAATATGAACCACAGGCAAGGCCAGATGCAAAGCAGTGCTGTGGGTGTGTGTGCTGGGTAGGTACTGCCTGTGCTGTGTGGCAGCTCCCTGTTCTGGGACATTCACCAGCACCTCCTCTTGAGAAAGACATGGTGTAAACAGTTGTGCTCAAAACTCAGTGAATAAGCAGAAGCAGAAGCACAAAATGAAAAAACCTGAAATTCTAAAATTCCAGAATTTCCAGTTTCCAAAATACATGACCCCCCCTTATTTCACCTTGGAAGGACAGTGTCAGGAACATGTCCCTCTGCCTCTTGTCTTCAAACACTGTGGTCTGTCAGCAGACAGACAGTGTCAGCGATCTCTGCAGTGGAAACCTGTCTGAAAGGGAGCTCTGACAGTCTCAGATCTGCTTTCTCTGGAACTTTTTCCAGGCTAACCTCTTCAAAGTGCAGGAGGGACACACCATCTGCCTGCTGGATCAGAGGAAGAGTGTATGAGATTTAATTAAGATGATTTTGCCCTCCAGACAGGCTGTTTAAAAATTAATTTTAGTTCTCCTACCTCTTCCATTAAACTCGTAAGCTAGAGGGAGCAATGCACCCTGAAATATTGATTCTGCCTCTCAGATGGCAGTGACCTACATTTATGGGTGCTCAGCCCATGAGCTGATGCCCGGGACTGTTGCTGTCCCACCAACTCTGCAGACTGGAGGAATGATCAAGGCACTGGTTTGGATTAGAGGCAGAGTTTGACATCAGTCCTTTACTTTCTTTCAAATGCACCATGATTCATTATCTCAGGCAGGATCCCATATCAGGTGCATTAGGAAAGCTTTGTGAGAGACAAGCTGAGGTTGTTTGATCAAAGCTATGCCTGAGGCAACATGAGAGCTCTTCCCAGCCTACTACAGCTGGTTTCTGTAAGGGCAGACAGCACCGGTTTGAGTGCTGGAACTGACTGGAAGGAAACTTAGATGTGTTTCAAATTTTTTCACCATTTTTTTTCCTCCTCAGCTTATCAGTCATGTCAGTCCTACTAAAGGAATAACTAAAGGCCATATTCAATTCACCTTTGATTTGCACCTGCAAAGCTTACATCATCTTCACTGCAGGCTTCCTAAGTGTGGCAGATGAGTATTCAGCTAGTAAAATGTCAGCCTGGAAGAGATAAAGTCATGAAACTCTTGGGAAATGCCACAGTTACTGAGCCTTGCCCACAGCAGTGCTGCTCCAATTAAGTAATGTAGTGTGCAAACAGTGGGAAGAAGAATTTGGGAAGGAATTTAGGATTTGTGAATAATTTCAAATCTCACCAATTAAATATGCAGTGTATTGCATATTCTGTCACTCCAAAGAGCAACTAAGCACCTTAAAATTACATTAATATAGAACAAAACTGTTAAGTGCCTTCATAATGCTAGGGGCCATGAATACAGCCACTATTTTATGTGTTATGCCTGAAAGTAATGACAATTTCTTATCCCACTAATGGCAAAAGGATTTGCACATGTCATCATTGGAACTCACTATCAACAGTCTTTACAGGAAATTACTGTAAAGGAAGCAAGCCTGGATTGGGAGCAGACCTTGGCAATGCTATGCTGATAGGAGTCTGCAAACCCAGCAGTAACATGGGTTCTTTCAAGTTCCTCTCTAATAATCTAATCAGTGTAATTAAGGAAACCTTTTCAGAACAGCTGAGTGACTGCTGACTGGTGACTCTAAGCTTTATGGTTCAAACATTTCCTTTGTTTAGTTTCCCTGACATGATCTGTGTTTCACCTGCAACAAATTTGGCTCCACTGCTCAACATGGTGTTCAATTCAGCATCACTTTTCGTCCTGCCAGAAGTCCAGAAGACTGGAGTTCTAGCAGCACTTTCTAAACAGCATTCCTGAGGCTTAGCATAACACCTGGAACAGGAAACCTGAGCCTCTAAGACAAAAGAGACAATACACAAAAGTTTGTCTATTTGTGCCTGAATCTGGTGCTCAGTCAGCCCCAAGACCATCTGATTGAGTTAAAGAAGCAAGACAGACAAACTGTTCCAAGTCTGGAGTGCTCCTGAGTGCTCATGGAGTGCGTTTCTGGTGAAACTCAGCCTGAAAGCTCTCCATGGCATGCAGCAGAGTTCTTACCTAAGCCGCTGTGGGTGAGGACTCATCTTCAAGGGCAACAAAACAAATAGTTTCAGCTCACACATGCCTCATTCTTCAGGAAAGCATGTAGCTGTGCCTCTTCTGCCTCTACACACAAGAAATCAAAAAGCCCTTGTAAAGACTGTGACAGTCAGATAGAACTAAAGCAGAAGCCCAGATAGATTATGACTGATCTAAGACCTGCTTGGGCAGGTGGGTGCAGACAGCAGAGGCTTGCTGGCCATGCTCTGGGCTGGTGTGGCAGGAGCCTGCTTTGATCTGGAGGCAGCCCAGAACTGCATTTCATGCTGCCCAGCGTGGTGTTCTGCCTGGCACTGGGGAATGCAGGGCAGCTCCTGAGGGAAGAAGTGAGTGCCTTTCAGGATGGGCAACACTGACTAAACGTGCTCTCATGGGTGCTGGGGCAGGGCAGCTCTGGTCTGTCTGTACCTGCTCCAAACAAATGCAGGAAAAGAGCTGGAGAAAAGTCTTTCATGGCTCCAGGCCTTCAGTCCCTTCCTCCCAAGCTCACAGTAGCTCTTCTGTGCAGCAGAGTTCAGCAGGGTGGGTGTGTTGTCCATAAAGCACAGGGTGCTGCAGCTCTCTTGACTCCAGCAGCATGGGAGTTCCCACTTTCCTGCTGACCAGGAGGGACTGGTTTGGCACCGCTTGACACAAGCCATAGATGCCATAAAACAACACCCTTTGCCAAACAGGCACCTTCTGCTGGAGTACCCAAGTACCCCTCAGAAGTAAAATCTGTCCTGGCTTCATTAGAATCTGAATTTGTCTACTTCCAGCTCCTGCATCTCATTTATGCCTCTTGCAGCAGCATAAGGCTCTGAATTAGCAAAGTAAATACACATCTTCAAGCATAGCTTTAAACAAACTGAACCAAATTGCTTTGAACATGGCCTCACACTCACAGCAGACTAGGCAGGTATTTAGTGATACAGCCCTAACTATGTCCTAGGTAAGAACTTGCTTTGGGCCCATCTGGTTTCTCTTTAAGGTGCCCCTGAGAACTCCAGCCTCCCCTGGAAATTTGGACAGAAAAAATAGGAGTGAAAGTCAAGAGAGCGAGAAGATTTTTTAGGAAATAATCCTTTTTAGGAGAGGAAGGGTTGAGAAAGGCTGGGGCCCAGGCTGGTGCACTAAGCTCTGGTTTCCCAGAGGTGCTCAGAGGGGCAGAGGAACACCTTGAGAGTGGCCCAGCTCTCACAGTACAGCTCTGTCCTTGCCCAGTGTCAGACCAGGGGAGAGGGTCTTAGGAAATTGACAGTGCCAGATCAGATCAATTAAAGGAACATCTATCAGACTCATTTTTTTAGAAACAGATACTTTTTAATAGTTTTAAAACTGATTGCCACTTGTTTCTTGCTTTTTTTTCCCCCTGGTTGTTAATTAAATCCTTTGCCAGACAGAAGCAGTTTTCAACCCATGACTTGAAAGAGGCATTAAACCTCCCTTCAGAAGTCCCTAGAAATAAGTCCTTACAAAGGAAGTGCAGTCGTTCTCCCAAGCTGGATTACCTTGCCTCCACTTTCATCTTGGCCTGAAATACATTAATCACTCTTTTTTTTCCACCTATAATAATTTAATCAAGAGTCTAATAAACAGAGTCTTCATCCTCTGATGCTCAGGAATGAGCCACATGGCACATAAATAAGGGAACATTAGCAATTAGACAGGAGTTGAATTCTCTGTAGCATTATTACAGTGGAAAAATAGGCCAGCCAGAGACCGCAACAGCACCTCCTTATATGCTCGTTTTGCTCTAGCAAGGATATGGGGATTTTCAGAATTTTCCTTCTGTGGCTGCCATTTCACACTGCTTATAAAGGGATTTTGGTTGAACAGCAGAGCTTGGACAAAGCATGTTCTTATTTAAGAACAGATTATATATATGGGTTACCTGGAAGTACTCCAAAGGACACTATAAAAGGCAGTTGTGTGTTTCTGATGAAAATTGTGGGCTAGGATTAAAAGAGTATTCTTTGTTTTTCACAAGTATGAGCTAAGTTTTAAATCAGCCTGGCTTTGCTGGTATAAAGTGTTGCTGGGAAGTGTTTGCTCAGTGCAGGAATGTCCTGTTACTGTGAGTGTACACCTAGCAGAACCCAGCTTTACCACTACCAGTTGCTGCACCTTAGTACCCTGTATTAGTACCTTGCCAGCTGCTGCATTTGAATTGTGCAGACATTACTCCTTAAGACTTTTCCTCAAAGTGTTTGGATCTATAAAAAAAATCCAGATGTATTAGATAGGACCCACCACCTCACTCCCTCTCTTCCAGCACCTGCCACCAAAGGCAGCAGCCCCAGATGTCTCAGCACTGCATCCATCCCCGCAGGGACAGAAAGTGGGACAAAAGGGTGGGAAGGAAGATTTAGTGCAACCCATACAATAAAGATGGAGATCTCCAAACACACCAGCACAGCAAACACCAACTGATAAAGAAGTATCTCATAAACTTGATGTATTTATAGCACACTGTGGCTACAATTGAAGAGAAGAACATTTTAACTGAGAACAAGAATATTGGAATTACTGAATGCAATTTTTTTGGTTGCTTAAATATTAAATAGATCGGGTTTGCTTCAATATCGTATTATTTAAGGTGAGAAAAATTTCTAATTCCCAAAGATTCAAGTCTTTATGAAAAGCAATATGAATCTGATCAATTTGAAATGAAACTCTAAAACCCAACAAATATGAACTCTTTTTCAAATACATTTCAATCTAAATAACATGACTTTTTTTTTTCATGCTAGAGTTGATCAATAAATGAATGGTTTGGGGTTTTTGTTTGTGTTATCCTAGAAATGCTGTGTCAGAGACAGCTTGCCTTTGTATGTTTGATGACAAGAAAACTAATGTACTATAGCACAATTACTTTCTTTCCTATACAGGTTTCATTATTCTCTTTTTCTAACATCTGGCTCCTCCCATGGGCTCTCCTGGACTGTTTTTTCCCAGAGCTCATCCCAGCCTGGTGTCTCACTGGGAGCCCAGCCCCAGGACCCAGCTGGCTCCTCAGCCCTGCATCAGCTACCATCACAATCTCTTTTTTCCTTTTTTAATTACCTGTTTAAAACCAGATTGTTCAGATGCATCAGACTTGCACTGAGTCAGTGCAGTATTTTTTAAAAATCACTGTTACTCTCAGAGATGGTATCACATTAGGTTAAAGACACTAATTTAAAAATACAAAGCAGGTGCAGCAGGAAGAGTTGTAATCAGAAATAAGCCACACAGACAGCATTAAGATGTTCTTCCAGATACTCCCCACCTAATAGAAAATTTCACATGTGGAAAGTCTTTGAACACCTTTGCTCTGAATATTTCCTGAGTCCTTTTAGCTTCCATGATGCAAGTCTTGCTGTTCTCTTTCTTCTGGGAATACCTAACCCTTGGGCAGAGGCTCAGGACTTTGGCGCTTCCCATCAAACCCATGCCACCAGTCCTCCTGATGAGAAAGCAGGAATGCTTTCCAAGGAATGGACACCAAATCCTTTCTTGTTAAAAAAGCTGAAATTGAAGTACAACCTCAGCTTTCAGCTCACCTTCTCCACTACCGTGATGCCTGGTTTGATGCGTGAGACCCAGCCTGATCCAACAGCTTACCCAGAGACCTCCAAAAATGGATTTCTCATTCCTCATGTCCTGGACTTCACTCTGCCAGTACTCTCCCTCTGAGTGGGTGCAGTGGCTGCAAGGGAGGCACGGGGGACAGGACTCTAGACAGCCATAAGAATCTAGTTCTCAAGTGACCACCATCTCCACTGGCTCTCCAACTGCATAATCCAGGTCCTGTACCACACAGTACCTCACCATCCCCTACCACACAGCTGGAAAGGGGCTGGACACAAGCCAGCTCTGTGTCAAGGCTGCTAAGGAGGCAACCATTGTCCTCATACTCCCTAAGAAAAAAACTCACTCCTCTGCTAGGCCATTGTGAGTTCTTGCTTGTTGATTTTTTTGTGGCACTGATGCTCTGTGCATAACTGTATTTTACAAAAACCCCAACAACAGCCTTTGGGAGTGATGCTGCTGAGGCATCACCTAATGTTGCCATGGTCCTCTGGCTCACTGCTTGGTGTAGTCCCCTGGCAGAAAGCCCCACCAAGGGGTGGCAGCTCTTGCCACCTTCCTGTCACAAATCAGGTACACACCGAAGTGGATGACACAAAAGATGAGAAACCTCACAGCAGCCTTTGATGCCAGCCTGACCTAGGAATGAAATGCTTGTGTTAACTTGAAAACACACAGCATCCACCCCGAGCCTTCCTGCTCCATCACAGAAACAAGGGCTGGGAAAGGACTCCCAGAGCACATGCAGGCAGGTCCTGACTGCTTTGTGAATGACTCATAAAGAATACTGTAAACTGAAAGTAAATGCAACATGTTTTATTTGAGGTTGGAATAAATTACAACTGTAAAGCATATTTTATTGCTTTATAAATTGTCTGCTCTTAAAAGGCATTAATATCAAACATAAACAAAACAAAGACACATTTGATTAACAGTTCAGTTCTCCTAAGCTTCATGGACAGCTCAGTAGGGGGATTTCTTTATATGATTGGCTCAGAAATTTGACTTTGACATGCATTATCACCATTCATAAGTTTGAGTGGACTGCAGATGTGTTCATTTGCTTTAAGATTTTTCTCTAAAATATCCCATTTAATACCCAGTCCTTAATTCCCTACTCAAATACAAATCCCACTGTGGATGCTAACTCTGAAACAGAGAGCCTGTAGAAATTACAGGCCACATAACTCTCTCAGTCCAGCCTGAGAAAGTAGCCTGGGAATTCATGGGAGGATTCAAAACAATCCTCAAAGACAGAAAACAGCCTTGCAGATGTTGTTTCTCTGTCTCTTGTTTTCTTTGAAGGAGAAGGTCGGGGGGTGTGTGCCCCACTGACCAATGATGGTGATGTAGTGGTTTGCTAACCAATAAGAGTTTCCTTTCTGTACTTTCCACATATCAGTCTATAAAACAGAGCTGAAGTAATAAACTACGAGACATTCTCCTAACCGACTCCATAGAGAGTCTGTGTCGCTCTCTCGCCGTTCCTAATAGAGCGACATCCCACTGCTTTTGAAAAATTCCTTTGAAACATACGTGGGGTTTTCTGTCCCTGCAGAAGGAGGGTTTCCAAGTCCAAACCAGGAATGAGTCTGACCACAAAACTAAGTGAAAAAGAAACTCCTTCCAGGTTAAAATAGTGAAATCCCATGCACAAAAAATGTGTCCTTTCATTCTGAAGATTCTTGCAAAACCACTTTGCATTATCTGAACACAGTAATATGGAGAATTTGTATTTTTGTTGTACAGACACTACCTGCCTGAGGCAGGTATGAATTTTGCTCATCATCTCTACTTCTCTAGGTGCCAACAGACCCAGGAAATCCAGTCTGCCCTGAGCCTGGGGGGTGAGAGGGCGCTCACAGGGCTGGGTGTGCTCGGCACTGGGCAGTACCCAGCCCTGAATGCACAGACACCGTGATGGGGTCTGGCTAGCTCCAGATTGGTATGACAGGCAGAAAGGAGGCCAAAAAGCAACTTCCTCAGCTTCCTGGGGAGCCACAGCTACTGAACACCAAAAAGGGAATGAACATTCATAAGCAGCTCTCATTGCACCACAAAAAAATCATCCACCAAGGCATCCTGTCCCACTTTGAGTCTCAGCCATGTGGTGCCCTGCCCTGGCTCCAGAACAGTGTCTCCCTGAACTATTCCTGAGCAGGGAACATGCACCTCTGCTAGGCTGGGCCTGAAGCAGCACAAAATGAGCTGGACTATGCCCTGTAAAACTCTCCAGGAACAGAAATGGAGACTCCAGTCTCAATTAGCCCTTGGAACAACACGGGTTTGCAGAAAATACCTCCAGGCATCTTCTCTTCCTGACACAAAACTAACTTGAAAAATAATGAGCCACCAGTACAGAAATTCTTCTAAATCCAGCTCAGTATCACTCAGAAAGTTCCTGTTTAGAGAAGAGTTTCTTCTCCTATCAGCCTCTAATGTTTTTGCCATGCCTACAGGAACATAAATAGCTGAGTGAGATGCTGGAGTATTTTAGACTATACAGCTGAATGGGAGTGGTTTTTTATTACTGGATCCAAGAAATATATGTCAAACTTCAAAGAAAATACTATTAGATTGATCCTGGTGTGATGTCAGTTTTCATCAAAATCTTATCAGTAACATATATAAATTTAGTATGTTTTATGCATAATCTCATTTTAAAAAAACCAGCAAACCAACTTTCTTCTACTAAACATGGTTTCCTCTGAAGAGATTTGTTTTGTGCCATGAGGGATAGCCAGCTTTGATCTCTGTAAGGCATACAGCAGATTTCAGGTGCTCCACTTGCCCACAATGGCTCCCAGCAAGTCAAAGGACAGGGCCAGAGCTTTGGTGGGATATCTGGAGCTGTGCCAAACTGGGCCAATTCTTCAGCACTTTTCAGTATCCCACTCATTCAGGGAGTGGACAACCCTGGTTTAGTTCCCAACCACATGTTAAAGTGCTAAATGGAGAGGTGGGGAACAGCAATGCCCCTTCCTCCACCTCAGGTCCTGGCTTGGGAAAGGCTTGTGGAAAGGTGGTTTTGTGGCTGCCTTGTGCTAGCAGGATGCACTGCAGCTGGGTAAAGGGTATGTGCATGGTGTGCCCAGATTCATCTCATCTTAGAGGAACATCAATCAGGAACCTGCAAGCTTTTACACTCATCAGTCACCTCAGTTATGCTCACTGAGAACAGATTCTTGGCCGACTTCTTTTTTTCCTTAGCAGTGATGAATTTTGCTTTGAAGATGAGAAAGGGGAAAGCTCACCTTCAGGGAGAGGGACAAGCACAGACATTTGCAAATTAAAATGCATACACGTCAGCCACCCCAGCAGTGACCTCCATCTGTGCTTTACAACACAACATCTTATTATCTTGAACCTTAATTTTTCAGCCCTTTCAAAGGTTCCCAGGAGCGTTCCTTTCTGTATCAGTGAGATGTCTCAGGGGGCTCTCCAGAAAAAACTAATGAAAGGAATCAACTGTTGTCACCAGGGTAAGTTACTGGGTTACATTCAAGCCACAGACTATGGAGGGAGCAGACTTGCTCCATTTTCTGGTGCAAATGCCATACCAAGCAGCAAGCTGAGCACACTGAAAAGGAATATGGTGAATGTTTAGTGCACTGGACTGGGATTTGGCAGATGGAGTTAATTCACATTCCTCTTGTTCTTGAAGCAATCAGAAAAAAGAAACAGTTTATATTAACTTCAGGGTGCTCAAACATTTCCAGCTCAGCAAATGCCCCTAAAATATTTCTCCTCTCCAAACAGTTCCTAGCAGTTTATGCACTTCTTCTCTCAGACTAAGAACAACAGACAGAAATCTTCTAAGGAATCACACTTCTGGGGAAAAAAAAGAACCAACAAACTTCAGGATTGCTACATCTGGGCTAAGGCTCATTTACCCATCTGCAAAGCCTCTTACCCCTCCTGATTTTCACTCCCCAGCTGCCCATTTGCCATGCACTTGCAGTCAGAGAGAACAGGAGCTCTTAAATACATTCACATCTTTATTTCTAATTCTCCAGCTTTTGTATTCAGCAAGGCACTCAGGCCAGCACAGTCTCAGGCAGTTCAGTTAAAGCACCTTCTGACTGACTGGGGACCTGAACTGAAAAGCTGATGGGACAATCAGTGAGTGCATCTGAAAGCAAGGCTGTTTACCAGTGCATTTTTTTCACAGGGAGGGCAATGTTCAGCCACTCCACCAGAATATGGCATGTATATTCATTAGTGGTTACCAAATGCTCTAACTTTTCACAGACCTTTATAAGTGCTGAACATTTCATTTGGCAGGACAGCCATGCCTGAGAATTCAGCATATTGTTAGAAACTGCCATTTCCTTCTCCTACAGTCCTTCTCACAAAGTGTCTCATGGAACAAACAAGTGTCTATATTGTGATTATGCCAATGGAGGAACTGGCACAGATATAGATGCCAGCTGGATTGGACCCATAAAGCACATGAATGATTTAGTCAAGCGAAAACTAAGTCACTTGATGCCAGGCCCAGTGCTCCATCCACACCACCTGAGGTTACCAAGTAAGGGACATAAATTATCCCCCAAAGGAACTGATGTATCATGAAGGGCAAAGAGCCTCTGAAGCTATGTGTAATGGCATGAAGCACAAGTACATTACATGTTTAGCTCTGTCCCTGTTTCTCTGTAATGAGGGCAGTGGGTTGCTCAGACAGTTGTCTTCTAGTCAGCCTATTACGTTATTTCCTATGGAAATGCAGGTAAAGGCATGTATACTATTCAGTAGTAGAACAGAAGTCTTATTTTACATGGGCTGAGAGAATGTTTCTTATACCCAAATGTGATTTTTGCATGCATCTGCATACTCACCCAGATACTGCCCCTGCTGTGCTCCATGCCTGAGTGTCATGCCCGGTTGCTCTGCGTAGCAGGCATGTCATACGCACACAGTGACCTGGTACAAGAGCACATTCTGCAGGCCGAGTCTCAGGCAAAAATTCACCGAAAAAACCCTAAGTTTGTTGGTAGTTTCTTGCAGTGAATTGGGCTTTCACTAGGAATTAACATAAGCTGTAATGACTAATCTTATAGTCTGTGCACTTGCTTATTTTCTTTTCACAGTTCAACCACTTTCCTCCTTAATACTAAAACACTGAAGTCTTACATAGCATTCAGAGCATTATTTTCTGCTGGCTGTGTTATGCTCTAAGCCTCTGTCACAATGCATGCAAAGGATAATGGCTGAATTTGTAACGCTTTTAACTAAAAAAATACTTTTAAAAACATAAACCATAAATTATTTATTCTTCTTTGTCCATTGTTTTAAGCACTGAATCTTCTCCCAGGATTTTACACAGTTCATTCAGTCTCTGCTGCATTTTAGGAATTCCTGCAAGCTGGGATTCCAGTCTCTGTTTTTCCTCACTCAATGATAAACGGATAGCGGTGTCCAACTGCTCGAAACGCCAGCCACCTTGTCCGTCAAACTGCAGCAAGTGAGTGTGGTACTTCCTGCAGTAGAGATTAAAACATTAGTAATGGCTCACGGAACACATGGTTTATTATTGCATTCAAATTTGGATGTATGTGTCTCTTTTCAAAGGTGCCTCTCAGGAATTTGATTTGTCCAGTTCTAGATCACTGGGTAAGACTCTTTTTTCGATTCCTCGTCATTCCAGGACACTCTTTCATATGGGATTTGTTGTTTCAAAGCCTGTCACCAGGACCGCCCCAGGCCAAGAGTGAAATTCGGCGAGTGCCAGCTGGAAGCAACAGTACTGCTGTGGGCTCCCAGCTGGGACAGTCATTGCCCCTGCAGCCCACATGGCCAGCTCTGAGCCCCTCAGCTGCAGGGATGCTGGCAGGAGTGGGCAGCAGGGCCATGCAAGGTCCACTCATCACTTGCTGTCCCTGGCCAAGGTGGTGGCCCCCTCCTACTGCCTCCTTCTTAGAAACATTGTGGCTACAGTTGCCTTCACTACAACTCCATCAGATGCCTTTTTCCCCAGGAGCTAGAACAGCAGCATCGGAAAAGGTTCATTTCTCCCTCAGGAATTCTAGTCCCAGTTTATTTTATTTACCTCACTTTCTGATAGATGTCTTACCTCTTTGGCAGCAAATACAGAGAGGCAGGCATGATGCACCTGATCCTACTGATAAAACTCAAGTTTTGTTCCCCTGTGTCTTATAAGGTTGGCTAAAGGTAACTTTATTCCTAAAACATGGATCAGTTTGCAAGGGGCTGAAATAAAAAAGTCTGTGTAGGAGTCACAGATCTTTCAGTGAGTATCAGGGTGTGTGCATCAAAAATATTCAAAGGTGTACATGTGGAGTTTGTCAAGACCTGGCAAAACATTTTTCAGGAGGTGCCAGAGGAAGAGCAGAGAGTTCCCTCAGAGCTGCTAGTATGACTTAGTAATTTATCACTATAAATTATAGAACGTAAAATGCGTCATAAAACACTGATTATAAATCCCATCCAGGGAATATGACAGTTTTAATAAACTCAATGGCTTATGACATGGGACTGAAAAGAGACTCATCTCCAGTCTAATATTCACCACTTCACGCATATTATCCTTTGTGATATCAACTGCTTAACCTATCCTTCTATTTTTCCCCCACCAAACTCACAAAAAAATCAAGAAGCTAAATGCTGCAGATAAAGGACACAACCGTTAAAAAAACAGACATAGTATTCCTATGGAGGAATAAAGTATAGTTTAACCACTTGACATGTTTCCCATCTCCTCCCTGCACATTAAACTTCCCCAGGATACCTCACATATTTTTTCTCCTTTACAGAAAAACCCGGTGGTGATACCTGTTGTGGCTGTGGCATAGACTAATTATTTACCTCTTAGACATCTGCATATTAATAAGTGAAACACATTAAAAAAATAAGAGGGATGAATAAATACCTTTCAAATCATGAAAAAAATCCACGCTAAATTAATTTACATCACTACTGTTGTAGATAACTTATCTTAGAAACTGCAGACTTAAAAACTGCCCCAGTATGAAGAATAAAGGCCAATCCACTGCTTGTCAGAGAGCTAAAAGCAAGGATCATGATAAAGCCCTGAATATACTTACCAAAGAGAAGGTCTGTGTGTTATGGAAAGCAGGGATATCCCAGCAGCTTTTGCAGCTTGGAATATCTTTCCTTCAACATCAATGCTTACAGCACTCGTACATTCATCCAGCAATGCATATTTCGGCCTTTTAAAAGAAAATAAAGAACATTATTCTTCTAGGTTTTAGGCCTAGTATTCCCATGTACAAGGTTTAATTGAAAGAACAACAGGAAACAGAGACTTACTTTTTGCCAGACAGCTGCCTCTTATTTACAGCTGGAAGCTGGCTAGAAACAACGTGAAGTTTCCATGCATTACTCAGGTGAAAAGGCAACTTCCAGGAAAAATGGGGTTTATTTCCTGGCCAATTTGAGTACACAGTGATCTAACTTCTATGTCCTGTCTGACCTAGTATTATTTTGTACTCTCATCAAGTTATGCAATAGCTAAAGCCAACTCAAAGCCTCCTATTGACTGCTATATAAGGTCTGGGCTGCCTTTGTGTGCTTGCAGTCTCCAAAATCAAAACGTAAAGGTTGGCTTTCAAACTCCAAGAGCTTTTTGCAACAGTCCATCACACTCGGCAACATTTGTAGGAAGATGTTTGTGCCTGAGATGTTAAAGAAAGAAATATCTGAAAAAAATAATGCTATGTTGCCAAATGCAAAGCTGAAGAAGCATTATCCAAACCAAAGGCAGAGCTTGTATGAATGAACAAGATTTATGCAGGTCTTAAGCTAGACAGTGTTGCATTGTGCATGCAGATTATAGTCTACTACCACTCTAACAGGAAATCTGCAAAGCTCTTTCTCATTTTCAAATGCTTCTTAAATAACACTTACTTGTGGTAAAACATCCGGGCCATGCCCATCCTTTGTTTTTCTCCTCCTGATAAGACATCTTTCCAATCCATGATGGCATCCCAGCCTTTTAAAAAAAAATGCAAACAAAATTAGTCAGGACAATATAAGTTTATGAAGGAAATGCAGCTTCACTTGCAACACTTCTGCAATCTATAACCAAAATCATAAAGAACATTTCAACTGCTCAGGCTACTGAATCACATCTTCTGAAATACCTCAATGCCTATCCACTGGCAATCAACTGGAAAAATGTCCCTTATATCATGACAATTTTGAAAGTGGAATTTAGACTTTTTGGTCATGTGGATATTGTCAAAACACTTTACTTACCATCTCTTTGAAAAAAACTCTTTGACCTGTATATAACTAGTAATTTTACTGTCATATTTGCTTCATAGAACAATTCTCTATTTCTTCTTGAAAGGTATGAGTGGAAATTTAAAAGCAAAGTAAAATAAATAAAGTGTACAAAATAAAGAGCAGTGTCAGACTGCACTCACTACTGTAGGCAAAGAAAACTGTCAGCAAACCCAACAGAAACACAACTGCAGACACAGTGATGCATCTGTGTGCACAGACAGGCAGAAAAACTGCCATCAGACAGGAGAATCTTCTAAAAAAATTTCCTTCAACCTTGTATTTAAAAATAATCCACACCTGTTATAACCTGGGGTATCCTTATTTAATATTCTGCATGTTCTCTAACTGATTTATTTCTTTATCACTTTCAGGTACATGCAACAGGAGCACGAGGCATTTTATCTGTGATCTTAAAACAGACTGGTGTCCTGTGAGTACTTGGGCATGAATAATTCCTCCTACTGAAAAAAAAAAGTGACAAATTACCTTATTGAAAATAAGTTTTCAGTCAAACAATCCAGATGGATAGACTAGCAAAATAGATGAATTTTCAAAAAGAAGGGTGAGGATGTAGAAAAAAAATTGATAAGACATTTTTCTCAACTGATCATCTATTCATGAGACAAGCAGCTGAAGCAGGGCTGACAGGAAGAGAACATTTTTTCAGATCAGCCACGGAAATACCATAACTAAGAAGTTAATAACACAGCCAAAACCCCTTTTCTGCCACTGCCAAATTTAAAATAAATATTTGACAGAAAAGACTATAAATAAGATAAACCAAGGAGGGTGGGCTGTTATTTCTGATAGTTGAGCAAATGTGAGACAATGGGGCTTGTGAATGTGCAGGAGGCTTGGTACTGCTCTGCCTCTGCTTGGTGCTATACCAGGGCTTGGCAGGACTGAACAAAACATCATTGAAACATATGATGAGGGGCTGTGTGACCAAAACCAGTAATTGATAATGACAGAGACTAAATGTCAAGATTTTGTTCTACATAAAATTAGAATATATAATGTAATGATTTTTTAATAAATATTTGTACAGTTAGATTTAAAAACCAGGCATATGCAAGAAAGATAACACCTTTAGTGATCCTATAGTTTTTCCCTATTTTCCTTCCACTCTTGTGTAAGGATGCCAGTGGGTACCCTCCCAGGAGCACATACAATGCTTTCTATCAGCAGGCTCCCAGCAAGGATGGAGTTGTGTAGTGATTAACTGAGGAACCATTTGGATACTCTTTGGTAAAGGGAACAGATACACACAGGCTGCTATTGTTGAGCAGTCCCAGTGCTGGGACCTCAGAGAGCTGGAGTGCTGTTCCACCAACACCCTGAGCTTCCAAAAAGCACTGTGAAACACCTGGAGTGCTCGCCTTTGGCAAAGGGTTCTAGCAAGGGGTGGAAACAGTTCTTCAAGAAACCATAGAAACAGCTATGTTTCTGACAACAGTCAAGCTGCTGCTTATGTTCTGTTATTTTTAAGGTGAGAATACAGACGAGCTTCAGGACCTGGATCTGAGCTAGGGTGTGGGTGGGTGTGCATGTGTGCACATGTGCCTGGGGAAGCACTGCCTGTGTTCACACAGTTTCTTCCTGATCAGCTGGTTTATAAAGGCTTATTAAAAGACAAAAGGGGAATGAAGTTCAAAAAGTAGCATCCTCTTGTCAGTAAAACAATTTTATTATTTTCTATGAAGGTGTAAGATTTAACCTCTGTTTATCTGGATACAATGGTCATCTCTGTGGTCACTTCAATTTATATTCTAACTGAATATGACATGTGCATCTTGTCTCTTCTGCCTGGCAGCCTCCCTGAACCCTCCTATTTTCCACCTGGAATGCCTCAAACAACAGATAAGGAAGTGTGCAATTTTATATTATCCCTTTTAAAAAACTCTTTTCTAGTGTCTAAATATTTTTTTCTGAACACTTAGGCATTTGTAACTCACACTAAACTGACTCCCCCCCTTCTGTGGACAATAGTGCACCTACTTGTCTCCTGTTTCTTCCTGCTAACATGGCACAGGTCAGTGAAGGTGCTTAAGTGTTCTGGAAGTATCAGCCAAGTGGCTTAGGTCATCCATAACTACATCCACTTCAGAAATGAAGAAATTAAATGGCTAGCCCATGAATGCAGCACAAATCTCTAGAGTAAGTACAAGCACAATCCTGGCTGTCAGAGTCCAAATTCCTTGCCCACCTTGTTATGGCTTTTGCAGCCAGTAAGACAAAGAGCATGTTTAATGTACTGGGGCACAGTAACAGCAGCAGAAATACATACAGCTGCCAGTAAACACTAGTGATAGCCTCAGGATAGCAGCATTTCATTTTCTTGCATGGCTTCTTTTGTAATTCCTTTAATCTCAGTTTTCTGAAGGAAAATGCAAGCCGTATTTGGCAAAACCCAAACAGGTTACTCCTGGGATCCATACCCCTCTGTATTCTCCATCCTTGTGAATCCTTGCATTTTCATGCAAGATGGAGCGTTCAGCTGCCATGAAAAACTTCAAAGTTCCTTTTTCAGATCTACATTCCAGTGCAACTTATCAGACATGGACCACAGCAGACCACAGCCAGAGAGTTGACCCCTGCTGAGTTTTTGGGCATGGAAGCCTCTTTCACAGAGTATGTAAAGAGCCCAGTGCTCTCAGGATGAATATGCAAGGACAACCTGGAGCTGAGCAAGGAACAAAGAGACCATCGACTGCATGAGCCTCAGCTCAGCATGACACTGCAGGGATTTGTCTCTGGATTTCAGAGCCACTGGAAAAGCTGGCAGAGCTCTCCAGAGTTCCTGCTGGTACCAGTAACAAAAACAAATCCAGGGCTAAAGCGATCAGATGAAATAATCTCAGAGAGAGGAAATGGGCTTGTCCATCTGTTTATACATGGCCTAGCACAAAGGCTCCCTGGACAACATCCAAAGATATGACAAATGCACAAAATAATGAGGAATAATTATAATCTGGGGTGCTGAGAAACCATAAACAGGTTGAACTTGCTCAGTAATGTCATCAGCCCCAACCGGACAGGCCCAGTCACGCGTGCACCGCGCAGCTCTATGGCCTAATGGCTCCTCTCGTGTGACAGGCTGTCAGCAGCCTGGGGCTGCATCTCCACTGACACTTGCTAAATATACACAGGTTTTCAAAGCAGGTCAGAAGGAACTACTTTAGGTATATGTATTGCATATCTCCATGCTTTTAGCCCCCATTTCTGGATATGCTTTTTCACCACACACGCTGAATACAACCTTTATTTTGTATGAAATTATGGTTCTGGAAGAGCTAACAACTTTGCAGATGTTGATGAGGGAACCTTACAGATAATAAAAAGCTAAGTAACAAAACAGCATTTGTCTAATATCCAGATGGTGAAAAAACATTAGTGTGGGCCTCAGTGGAAAGGGAGCTCTGCACCCAGCAGCAAGGGGGCTACTGCCAACAGCCACTGGGTTCTTCGAGGGCTTGGGCTCAGGAACATCCAGAACAATGGGGCTGGGGAGGGATTGCTGTTTTGGTGGATTTCATGTATGCTATTGATACCAACTGAAAAACGTATCATGAGGGTAACATGGAAGCTAAATGCCAAATTGGGCTATTTATTTTATTTACTTCTGGCTGGGTCAAACCTTAATGCTAGAAAAAGAAGGAATTTCTGTCACTGGCAGCAACAGAAACAACGTCAGACATAATACTTGGAATGCTGTGATCCTTCTACTGCTGCAATGTGGAAGTAATTCAGCTAAAAACAATAACGTCATGCCAGAACAAATAATTTGAGTCAAAGTTGCGGACCTCTGGCTTCATCTGGCTTTTTATAACTGCTCACAAGGAGCAGAACACAAAACTGCAAAACATCAGATTATACACACATGACATTCGTGATCAATTAAAGCACAAGAGGTTTATATGAGATTTTTCATTATTTTAGAAAGAAAAGAGTTCCATTTTTAATAAAGATATTTTTCATTTAAAAATATGATTTTAAGCAAAATAATAAAATAAAAATTGGAATTAAAAATATTAGTTTATGTATAAACAAAAAATTTCAACTGTTCACTTTTAGCAAGTATTTCTCTGTCTTGCTGGTTCAGAAAACCACAGAATATGAGTCTTTGTCCCAGACCAGGGCAGCTTTAAAAAACATCCAAGCATATGAAATCCATATAACATGTCAAATCATATGTCACAGATTTCCCCTCTGCTCCTACCTTGGAAATTGTCTCTTGCAAATGCCAAAGAAGAAAAGTGAACAAGTATATTATGGTCCTAAAAACTTCCTGGTATGTGGTAATCTCTCTCCCTATTTTCCAGCTTTGCCCACTTCTGTCGCTTTAGATCACAAAGCACCCAAGACATTTTTCCCCAGCAATTGTTTATGCAAACTTTTGCACAGTGTGCCCTTATCCTGAGCTTCAATATAGCACCAGTGAACATTAACAGTGTCCTCTAGACTTTGTAATAGATTGTGTGTGTTGTGCATGCGCAGTCAGACAGGCAGAACAGCAAGAACAGTAACAAATACTTTCTTTGGCATGGAAAGCAGCATGAGACTGATCCGAACCTGGGGTTTCAGTGACTGTAGCCAAGGCATCTTGCACATGGGGCACAGTGACTGCCCTGTCACCAGTTACACACTCCAGCTGCAGGGTCAGAAACCACAACCATGTGCACTCAGAGACTGCTGGGGTGTAGCTTTGGCCACCAAGAGTCACATGTTGTGCAGTCCAACCACACGTACCAGTGCACAGTGAATGCGCACACTTTGCAATTTAACTGCTCCTCCTTTTCCAGCTGTCCGTTCCAACACTCCTGCTTGTTCTTCTGCTATTTGGGCACATTCGTGAAGTAAGTGACTCAGGAATATTAACAGGAATAGTTGTAGTGTCAGTGTAGGAAGGAGAGGCCTTTTCTGCAATTGTTGCAGTCACTGAGTTTAGCTCTGCCTACTTGTATTATAGGATCAGATTTGAATATTAACATGAATCAGAATGATAGCAGATTCTTATTTTCTATTGCAACAGTCATTATTAGATTCTTAACAAAGAAGTATTAACTCATGGTGGAGAAGTATCTTTAGGTATACAATTGCTGTTGCAAACGATTACTAACTCCCACTCTAAAATGTGCAGAAAAGACTGAAGTATCCACATATACTTTAAAATAAATAAGACAGCTTCTGCCTCTTTAACAGAACAACTGGCTGCCATCCAGGAATGGGAATTTAGACATTGTCTTGGGATTCCCAGTAGTTGAAGCACTACTCTGTGTTGTCAGAACAATCCCAAGGCTCACCAAGCACACACAAGGGAAGGTACCTGATCAAAACCAGCACTGACAGCTGGTACATTTAGCACACCCCTTAAAGGAGTCTGAAGATCCTTTTTCTTCTCTCTAAATGTTACCAACTTTGTTCTATGTCTGTTTTAAAAGCATAATGATGGGGAAGAAATTGAAACTAGAGATTAGTGTCTGATAGGAACAAAAGGGTAAGAATTATTGCTGTGCTTGAAGAAAAAAAGCCATGAAATGCTCCAGTTCCTTAGATACAAAAGAAGCCTTTAGCATCTTGACACTTATAGTGACAGTGTATATATATATATATATATATATATATATATATACACTCACATATATACATATACACTCTCACTAACTCTGAGAACAAACAATGCTGAGAACACACAGCAACTTAAACAGCAAGCAGTAGATGGCAACATTCTACCGTCAGCCAGCATTGCTTGGTTGTTTTTAACTTGTTCGCTCTGGTGGGGTGGTCTCAGACACCTTCTCATGGCACACAGTCCTGCTGATCCCACAAACTAGGGAGCTGAAAGCACATCTGCTTGCAAATTGATATAGTCAGTGACATTACAATGTTTTAAGATACGTTACACTTTTTATGAAAATCAAGGAGGGTAAGTGATCCCACAATACCAGGAAAAGACAGGCCATCACATGATAGTGAGGATGTTCAACTTGGGCATGGATTTACTGTAGAGGGGACGAGCACTCAGCTCTTCCCCCTCTGCTAGCATCAGGAACAACAACCATGTGTCTGTGCAGCTCCCACAATCATAAAGGTCTGAATCTAGTTTTGCCAATTCAGTCAGTAAAGGCCAGTCACACTAAGACACATATACAAGTGACAGATTTTGTCAAGTTTTTAATAAAAATATGCAGTTTACCTCCTTCTCTTTGAACTATGTGGTACAGATGAACCATATGCAGAATAGACTCTAGATCTTGATCTTGGTAGCCCTTCTCATGCATGTCTTCCACTGAGTCTGGATAGATGACTTGATCTCGTAGTGTTCCAATGGACATGTAGGGCCTGAGGAACAATACAGGGAAACCGGTAATCTGGGGATGGCTTCAAGTAAGAACATCTTGCTGATGCTCTGTGAACACAGTGTAAGGCTTTAAACACTATGTTGTTAAAACTGGATTTATCCAGTGGGTACCTTGTGGGTGAACATTTTTCTAAACTTACCTTAGGGACAATGTATTGTTTCTGTAACAGTTGATTACATGGTAACAAAAAGGGTAGTGTTAGCATGGAAACACAATGACATATTAGGCAGAATAAATATTCACTTCATAGCCCATTTTGAATGCCTTCACTTGGACCTAGCAGAGCTATCCTCTATTCACAGTTTGGTATTCTTAAGAGATTTAGAAATTGATTTAAACACACACACAGGTTAAAATCAAGTTGTAACAAAAACATTGCAGCTCAAACTGGTAAAGAATTCCACGGTGTAGCAGGAGACATACAAGTCAGACAGGAGAGCACTGAAAATCTTCTTTGCACTGAAAACCTTCTTTCCCTACTTTTCTGGAGTATAGAATTCAGACTGGGCCTAACTTAGCTGGCTTCAGAAGCTGAAGCCTCTGAATTGCACTGCCTCTGAATTACAAAGTAGCACACATTGAAGGGGTTGGTCACCTTAAACCTCCCAGCACCAGCCTCCCTTTGCCAAGTACAAGGCTGTGCTGTATGTGAAGCAGCTTCTTAGTCACTATAATTCCAGACCATGTAATACCATGTCTTAATAGACAAGCTCTCTCCAATTTGAAACCAGAGTCCCCAGTCATGGTTGGGGAATGGCTATGGCCAATTGCCACAATGTCATGAGCTGTGCCCAGCCTCTGGTACAGCCGAGGACCCAAAAATCCTCCTAGTCCCAAAACAAAGAAAACTGAAAGAATAGTTTCACAGCTCTCTAAAAGATATCAGGCCATTCAGGTTAAGACAGCAAAGGCAACCTAAGACACATCTACTTGACCATTTCCTTCGCTGGTCAAAGCATTTCTTGTGAAGAACAAGTATCCATTCTGTCTCAAAGCTGCTGATAGCTCTTGGAAACTGGAAACACCACAGGAACAGTCTGTGAGAGCTTGAGTTTGGAAGGGAAAGTCAGAGCCAAAGAACAGTCAGGCTCCAGACTCTGTCCTGCTTTCTGTGCCAAGTGTACCACAACTCCCTCTGGGTTCATCTGCTAAAACAATACTAGTCTTATTAAAGCTGTAGTGCCAGGGGATGATGATAGGGAGGAGCAGTCAAAAGTGGGCCAGCAATGAGAAGGCTTCCAGGCAGCTTGCTCTTGCCACCAAGAACTGCTTCCAACAACTTCACAGTGTATTAAAAAGTGGTCAGTTTTCTTCCCTAAAAAGCTCTGAACCTGGGTGGTGGGAAGGTCTCAGTCATGCAGAGGCTTTGCCTGGCAGAGATGTGTGATACCTAAGCAGATTTCTTTCCTTCCCTTGGAGGTGTCTGCAGAAGGGTGTATTTATCCATTGGTATTCTGAGAGTCCCTAAAATACACCACAGAGTAACGTGAAGGAATTCACAGTGCAACAAATGAAGAATTACAGAACTAAAGCTGCCATAGAAACTAAAATTCACATGCAAGGTGGCATCAGTTGCACTGATTTTAGTGCTGCAAACATCCACGGTGAACTGTCTGTACCCGCCTGTGGTTAAACTACTTTTACCACCAACTGGGTGAGGTTGGGAAGGGCAGAGGATTTGAACTCTCTGCAAATATTTGGTCATCTCTGTTGTGGCAAGCACCCAGATGGAGCAAAACCAGAACCACAAGTCAAACGCAAGTACTGCTTGCTCCTCTTTGCTCACTGTTCTGCTCTCTGCTTATTGTGGCAATAGTACTGCTTTAGGCTGCTGCATGAACACTAGCACCAAGTGCAGTGAACCACTTACATTAATTGTGATATTGCAAAATCTCAACTCTAAACATTAAGTAACTTTATGAAGTAATGAGCCATTACATATCCACAATGCTCTCCATCTAAAATCCCAAAGGGCTTGACTTCTTGCATGTGTAGAAATCACTTCACTTGCTCCAAACTGCTGCCATCTCTGGGACAGAAGAGCAACTCCACCTGTGTTCAGAAAGTTTTAAGTCAGTGGGTAAGACTGTGTAATTTAGGTGACGCTGCAGGTAAGGGCAAGGAGGACAGTCACCTATCGTATAATTTGTCTGGGGTTTAATACCTTACTCTTGTGAAGTATGATCCTGTAATGACTAGCAGCTCTGAGATTTAACCTATAGCAAAACAGGGAAAGCAGTACTCAAACACACTGTGCCGGGACACTTGGTGCCATGCTGTTTACTGAGTCACCAGCACTGCTTCCTGGCACAGCTGGGTTTTCCTTCTGGCCTCCCAGCTAAACACACCAGTAATACCAAGCATGCCTCTCCCCACCTAGTTTGTAAAAATTACAGCAAAGCCCAGCTTGAAGTGGAGTGACAAACCCCATCAATTACTAATTAACTAGCAGAAACAAGAATGGCTTATAAGAAAACTACTTTTAAGAGGCAGGAACCATGTGTCCAAAGAGAGAGTTTCCAAAGCGGAAAGAGGCTAATTATATACTATACCAGTCAGAGTCCTCAAATGGAAGGAGGGAGACTTTAGTACCAATCTTTTTTTTCCCCAATGCTCCCCAAGATAAAATCCAGTAACTATCCTAACTCTTTACTAGCATTGTAAAACATTTAAAGGGGGATCTAATCTTATTTAGGTGCCTACTCTCAGGAGAGATAAATGGGTTTAACATTTAGCTCTCAGTTTGGCACCTAAGCTGCAGTAAGTGGCAGAAGATCACACATACACTTATATGTAGAGATTCCTATAGGTTTACTCTAGGTGGCTCCCTTTACCTATTACATAGATACTTTGGACCATTTTCCAAAAGCTCAAGATCTCTGCCTGACTCTCTAGGGGATACTCTGCATATTTGAATTTTCTATCACCTTGCTTGCCAATATCATAATTTTATGAGCTGCTACACTTTGTCTGGAATCACCTCAGAAAAACTCCAGCTATTGCAATGCTCCTGGTTTAGATTCATAGTAAAAATTCCAGTTTTCACCAACAGCAAATCTTGATCAACAGTGATCAACAAGAAACAACAGCCTCCATGAATCATAGTAACTTAATTCTTAATAATTCTTCAATGACATTAATAAAATAAACAGTCAAAAATGATGGCACCACCACTACAAATTTGAGAAAATAAAATGTCTTGAATGAATGTGAATTAAGTTCTTTTTAAGTAGAGTTGCATCCACTGCTCTCAAACAGAATGTGCTATCACCAAAGAGTTAAAAAATAATAAATAATATTTATCAAAATTTAAAAAACCACAACAGGCTATTTGTTTATCACACTCTGTCTAGTTCAAGGGATTTTAGGGCCAGATAAAGTTTCAGTAACTGTTCTAAATATATAAATAATTGATCTGCCTTTAAACTACCCTACACTGAACTTTGCTCTCCACTCATAAGTGGCCACAAACATCCTCTAAATATTTCAGATAGATCAGTTACCTAGTGGAAAAGCCTACCAGAGTGCTAAAGACCGTAGTACCAAGGAATATAGTTAACAGGAAATGAAATGCACAGTATGAAAGGCTGAATTCTGAAAGTATATAATTAGAACCTGGTATCAAAGGCTGAAAAAAACCCAATCACTCTGTGGCTCTTTTTTTCCCTTTTTTTTTTCCTCCCCCCCAAAAACCTGTGCACATTTCTACAAATAAACAATCTAGGAGCAAATAATAACCAGAAAGGTAAAAGAAGCCTTTAAATTGCTATTCATATTTAGCTATCATCTTATCTCATGATTTTTCACTATTACCAAGATCATAGACAGAATATTACTAGAACTGGTCAGATGGCCAAAATGTTTAAAGTGAGCAATTCACATAATTATTCAGTTCAGCCTGTTTGTATCTTGTGATAGACACAGAACACACAAAAACACATGTATAATTAAAATAAAACCCCAAACAATTTCTACAAAATTTTAACAGCTAATGCATTCTGAAATAATTATACCACTTGCAATCAATCAAATGAAAAGAAAATACTCTCCTTTTCTTAAACTACCTCTGGCAGTACTGATGATAAAAGGATTATTTGGATGGATGAGCATGAAGATCAATGAATTGAAGAAAAAACGAAGAGCTGTTCTGGAAAAGGCTCTAGACTGTCAGTCCCACCAGGCATAGTCCAGCCTGGGAGGTGTTTCTGAGTTTTATCACAGCAGTATAACAAACTGAGCAAGGCAGTTTCCCTCTTCTAGAATGATCCCAAATTATTCAGTTTTGTAGATGAGAAGTGACACCTTATTTCAGAGGGAGGA
The DNA here is from genome assembly GCF_049639895.1 of Pseudopodoces humilis. Taxonomy (NCBI): domain Eukaryota; kingdom Metazoa; phylum Chordata; class Aves; order Passeriformes; family Paridae; genus Pseudopodoces; species Pseudopodoces humilis. The sequence goes on from NC_142204.1 coordinate 58,643,662, forward strand.
GGAAGTGTAGACAGCAAAGCCTCTAGAGCAAAGGCTGGTTTTGCTCAGGGTTTCTACAGTGCTTAGTTGTCCATAGTGTAACTTTTTCCATGCACTGTGATATGAATACACAAGTATTCATAGGGCAATAAGTGAGAGTTTCTGCAGTGAAACACCTGCCAACAAGCAAGAAGCCATACACACTGCTCTGACTTCCTTCTGCTATCTGCTGTGAAACACTGCATCACACAGGACAGAACATGACAGAATAGAGACACACCATGTATACGGATACATGGAATATTATTATAGACATTTATTAAGCATTATTGGTACGTGATGCGGCTCTTCAAGGGAGCTGTAGTAATATGAAGAAACTGGGATTGATAGGGTATAATTAATGCAAGATGTTAGGCAAATAACCAAGCCTGGAAAAGTCTTCCCTCTTGGGAAAGCCACACTCATCTAAGCAAGGTATGTTCACACATGATGAACTGAAGAAAAAATCCCACCTGCAACATTCTCCCATGAGACCATGACATAAGTAATGGATAAAGAACAGTGAAGCAAAAACCCAGTATTGTGGGGATTATTCTGCATTGTCAGCAGAAGAGACTCATCTCACCTAGAAATTATTCATGTAAGTCTGAGTTAGTTACCCCTGGCCCTCTCTGTAGTCAGTGGTGTTGTCTAGTGAGCTGGTCCTAGGACATAAAGCAAGCAGCTGCAGTGACCCCAGCTGCAAGACTGTTATGCATTATGGAGTTTGTGATCCGTGGAACAGCTGCCAACCATGGGCCATGGGCCTGTGCTATACACTGTGTTGGGCTGTGCTGCACATAGAGCTTGGACTTCAGGCCTGTGCTGCACCGCACTTATCTCCTGGGTGCAGGATAAACTTTGTCAGCTAATCTTCACTGAGGAGCCTGCAAGCAGCTTCCACTTGGCACCAGCAATTACACTGCCAGCTTGTCCTTGTCTTTATCTTGAAGTGAAGCAGCATGTTCTCATGGTAACATCCTTTGGTCTGACAGTGGAAGTGACAAATGGCATTGTTTACTCCTAAGAAAATCCTACCAGAGTGCTCAAAACCATTGTGCCAAGGAACCTTAGCACAGATGGGCCCAGGCATAGCATACGCTATGCTGTGACTAGAGGTCTGTCTGACGCTGCAATATGCTGGGCTCCTGGCATCTGATAGGATTCAAGTACCACAAAACTGGTGAAGGGACTGGAGCATCTCTCCTAGGAGGAAAGAGACCTGGGGGTGTTTAGCCTGGAAAAGTCTCAAGGGGATCTTATCAACTTATATAAATACCTGAAGGGAGGGTGCAAAGAGGACAGAGCTGGGCTCTTCTCACTGGTGTCAACTGACAAGATCAGAGCTAATGGGCACAAAATGAAACAGGAGATGCCATATGAGCATCGGGAAACAATTTCTCACTGTGAGGGTGATCCAGCACTGAAGCAAGTTTCCAGAGAAGCTGGGGAGTCTCCATGCTTGGAGATACTCAAAAGCCATTTGAACATGGTCTTGAGCAAACGTGGTTTAGCCTGGAGGCAGTCAAACACAGAACTAAAACCTAAAAAATGTGTCAGACTGAGCAAACCATGGAGAAGCTGGGAGAAGGCTGAATTACCTTAGAGCTAGGACACAGTTCTGGAGTTTTGGAGCCCAGGACACAGGGGCAGGCAAATGGCAAAGCCTAAAGGGCACGGGAAAAACTACTACAGTCTCTTCAAGAAGGTTGGCTATGTCTACTACCTGGATTTTTAAAAGCATAGGGCATCAGAACAGAGTTTCTGATTGAAAACTATAGTAGGAAGGAGGAGAAAAGACTTATTCCCAGGGAAGTTGATACCAGTTGTTAGAGCTTTCAGCTGTTGTTCCCTTACAAAAGCCAGCATCCTTTCAGTCTTTTCATATCAAGCTTTTTTTGACAGGCAGATTTTGTAATTTATGTTTCCCAGTGCTTCTTGTTGTTATGTAACCAAATGGTTTCTCATTACTTGATATGTATAAGGCATTTGAACCGTACTTTATGATGCTCCTAGGTAAAATATTATAGAAAAAGTAAACAGTTGCCATTCTGTTCATCTGTCAAAGATCCTTTGTTGCACAGTTGCAGGACAGGTGCATTAAGCTGGACATAACTGCTCAAGTTGGACAGAGTAATGGGAGCTTAGTGCAGAAACTAGGTCATGTAAATGCAAACACCAGATTACTCCCTAACATGCAACTTTGTCTGTACCACTGCTAAGCTACACAGAGTTCTCAGTTAACCTCTAGGTGAATTTGTTCCCCTGACACTGTATCAAAACTAAATTTTAAAGGCAAAAGAAGTTATGGATACCCCATTCCTCTAAATGTTCAAGGCCAGGCTGGACAGGCCTCTGTGCAATCTGGTTAGTGGAAGGTATCCCTGCCCATGGCAGGAGGTTGGAACTGGATGGTCTTAAAGGCCCCTTTTAACCCAAGGCATGCTATGATTCTTTGAGCTGCTTGTATTAGCAAAATGAACCCAACACAGATAAAATAGATTGTCATTGTTTTGCAGGATAGAGCCTATAAACACCAGCCATGTATTCAGCTCTTGCAACCTATTAATGGCTTTGTAATTATGTTTGTCAAGCTTAACCTGGCTATGTACTTAAAAAAAGTTCTAAGTTTATTTTTCCTAGCTTTTAAATGAAGTTTCATAAGCAGTCTGGGACATACAAAGATGACTGGAGTATAACTTGAGTATTTATCAACATGTCTCAATTCCTCACCCACATCTGGTCCTCTCCCATAGCCACAGCTTGCTCCACACACATGCCATAGTCTGAAGACACTAAGGGACCACAACCCTGGAGAATGCTGAAGTCTTTCACAAACATCAGTTTAGCAGTAGCCCTTAAATGTTGGATTTATGCAGTTACACTTTAAACTTAAGGTAAACCCCAGCGCAGCAAGTTGACTATACATTTCAGTCTGGAATTTATGCAACACTTAATAACAGAAAATACCTCTAAACTGTGCTTTAATCAGCTGAGTCTTGTGTCTGGGCAGTAGAGAAGACACCTGGCACGGCTTGAGGAGGAGTAGCAGCTAATCCACAAAACCATTCCCAGTGTTGGTGAATTTTGAGCACGGTGTCCTACCAATAAGTACTGCCATTACTTGTGAGCAGTCAGCACATAGACCTAATAATAAACATTCAAACTTTACACCTCTGAGTGAGCCTTCAGTGGAAATGGAGAGGTTTCACAAAGATCCCAGCAAGCAAAGCTTCAGCCAACCTACAGAGCAGCAAGACAAGAACTTTTCTATTCTAGATGAGGCAAGATGGAACTTTCCTCAATCAGGAAGGATAAGTGCAAGCATTTCTATAGGAATGCCAAAAAGATGAAATGGAAGAAGCTGTGCCCTGACCAAGGGGAGAGCCTGACAGCCTTCTCAGATGCTAGGCCAGTTTCTACCAAACAGCAGAACTGAGGTAAGCTGTCTGGAACTGATTAATCTCAAAAGAGGAAAAATAAGATACAAAGTAGCAGGCAATCTTTAAAGCATATCTATATCAAAATAGTGCAAACTATTGCACACAGTATGAAGTGTGTTATGTTTTTTGTTAATACTTGTCTACCAAAGACCTTTTTCTCATCTGTCAGATAAGTGGTGAACTTTGGAAATAAACACACTGAGAAAGAGCATCATGAACTTGATAACAGCAAGTCCAACAGACAGATCCAGCATGCCAGGGAGCAGATATCTGTACAGCATGAGATGAACTGATGGCAGAGTATCAAAGGAACAAGTCAATATGGTGATGCACTATCAGCAAATGCTGAAGGGCAATGAGAATCGCTGGTGCAGTATTGGCGTGTGCAGAGTACAGCTTAACTCCATCTGACTCAACTGAAAAGATCATAGTTAAAGACAGAGCAGGATTAGCTGACAACAAACTAGGATGTGCAAAATACAACATAGGACAGAGACATTTGAGCCAATCTAAACGAGATGAGGCAACAGAACTCATATAGGCATATTTGCACAGCACTTCATTCAGGCTACTTCTCCAGCAGACCACATATTAACAAGAAAGTAGTCTGATACAGAAGGACAATACAGATACATACTCCATTTGCACAAACTCCCATGTGTCATATAGGGTATCTGAAAGTGAACCACAGCAATTTTGCAAGATTAAATTGTTTACATACTCAAGAACTGTTTCAGGATGAGAGTGGTCACTACTAACTACTTCATGCTTAAAACAACATTTGAGTTGTACTATAATCTTCAAATTTTCATGTGCTTATAAGGTAAAATTTACATTTCTTTTATTATTATTATTATTATATAAGAATAAATTATACATAACAATAAATAATAACAATATTATTATTTATTATATATTATTATTTTTATCACTCAGCACTGAAGCATTCTTGCTTCATTCATCCACATGATGAATATCCTTGGACTACCTGAGGCAAAGCACATCAGACATTTGGATTACTCAATAGAGCTAATGAGAGGAAAAATATCTCTGTGGCTGATGTAATTTTGTTTGGTTTCCAAGGATATTTTTAGAATACAGAAGGAAAAATGCCAGACAGGAAAAAACTTTTAAATGAACCCCCAAATAAAATACCAGAAATAGAGCATATGTATGCAAAACCAAACAGCTTAGGAGGCCCAGATAAATCTTTAAACTGTTCTATTCCATACTGTCCTAGGATTATTAAGAAGGTAAAAAGATATAGGTATATAAATTTTAAATGACAAAGAACAAACAACATTTAATACTAGTTTATCTTTGGTTGCCTCCCTTTAAGCATTTGATAACCCTGGTGTTGAATGAAATGTTAGAGATCTATTTGAATGAGCAATAGCAAGAGAGAGAGAATACAGAATTGGACCATTACTGTGACTGCTGAGAAATTGGGTAAGTCTTCTACTAGAATGGCACACAGAATAACAAAGAAACTATGCATGCCACTGGAGAAACACACCTCTCACAAAAATACATAAATTATAGTAAAAGCAAGCTGGAGAGGAAGAACAGTGACAATGGATGAGGAGAAAGAAGTACACTGCATTTCTCCAGGCTCTATGAGAATCAGTCCTCAAGAAAGAGAAAATGCTGATGGACATTTTAGATATGTGTTGTGCTAGGAAGACTCGAGAGTCATGATCAAAGGTTACAGAACTAACAGAGACTGCATGAGACATTCCTCCATGCAAGTAAAACAATATGACACAGCAGGCAGAAAATGATTAAAAATTTATATTACTAATCCAGTGATAATTAGAGCTTTACTGCAATTTACAGTGCAGAGATACTGAGGTATATTCCTGCGCTGTTGTCAAGGTAACCTGTAAGTATGTAGGTGTGCTGGCCTTTATATCAAAGTAAGGAAATGAGAGCCAACATGTGCAGAATCTCTTTCCTTACAATTGAAAAGGTTGAGACTCAGTTGGAGAGCAAGAAAAGCTGGAGTAAATGCTAGGAGGAATTGCATGCTAGAGCTAATTCCATGAAGATGGAGTCTCCTCCCAAGTATAAGACCAACAGAGTCTGGAGCAACAGGCTACTTTCAGATAGGCTGGGAAAGGCTAACTCCTGAAGTGCTTCAGATACATCTTGTGTCATCCTGTACAACTTCCTGAAAGGTGGGCATAGTCAGGTGGAGGTTGGTCTCTTTCTCCAGTCAGCTACTGACAGAACGAGAGAACACAGTCTCAAGCTGCACCAAGGGAAATATAAGTTGGATATTAGGAAAAAGTTTTTTATGGGAAGAGTGATAAAGTACTGGAATGGTCTGCCCAGGGAGGTGGTGGAGTCACCATCCCTGGATGTGTTTAAAAAAGGACAGGATGTGGCACTCAGTGCCATGATTTAGTTGAGGTGTTATGGAATGAGTTGGACTCGATGATCTTAGAGGTCTTTTCCAACCTAGTGATTCCGTGCATGTGATTCTGTGTGTGGTATATCTTCAGCATCAGTACTCATGTTACCCACAACATACTTTTGTTAATTATTTATTATTTTAAATGATATTTCTTGATTCTGATTTGAACTGTGATTCCTTACCAACTAGAGTGCCACAAGCATTTGTTTTTTCATTCATGCCACATTCTTGGCCAGTTGATTCAAAGAAGAATGCAAAGAGGTGGTTAACACAAACGAATCTCACTTTGCAAAAGAGGGACAGAGAGGAGTAGAAGAAGAGGTAAGAACATACACTCTGCCAGTTATTGAGTCTTCAATGAGATCTGAAAACTTGTTGAGGTATGACCAGTTCCTAGCACCGAAAAAACAAGCTGCTTCAGGCACCAAATGATGCTGGACTGCTTAAAGGCTCTTCATGCCTCTGTCTCTTTTGCCTGCCCCCTCTTCTGCCCATTCTCCACTTGGACAGGCCTGTCAGGGACAGTGGCAGAGCCTCTGAAATTCCGGGGCTTTTCTCACCCTGTTCCCAAAAGGGCAGTTTGTCACATCAGCATCCACCAGAACTGTGATTTGTTATAGATAAATTCTGCAAGGCCTGGTCCTATATAAGGGTAATAAAAAAGCCCTCACAATGATTCAAAGCAAAAGATAAAAAAACCAGTATAATTATGGTAAGTAATCTAAAACCCCAAAAAGACAGGAATTCTCAAGGCTGTTTTAAAGCCTACAAACCACTAAGTAGTGCTAACTGCAAAGTGCCTGCAGTGTGGATGAAATTTGGACTGTACAATGAGCTAATTCATGTTTTAATAAATCATAGTTTTGTATGTAGCTTTTGAATTCGAAAAAGACACATGATTTCCCACACATTTCTGGAATACTATGCTGGAATATTAAAAAACAGAATAGAAAAAATAATCTTTTCAATGAGCTCCTATTTACTGTGGGGTATTCTGTTGCTCAGTAGTCACTGTATTCTCCACCATTCATGTGTGCAGACGAGGTTTCCCACACTTGACTCAAAATGGGCTGATGCAGAATTAAACTCAGCCACAGGAACGCAGATGCTTCAATGGTAACTGTGTCCACTAATGGAAAGCCATCTGCTATGTCTTAGACCAGAGATGTAATGTATATACATAAACACAGGGATGTCATCCTAACCTGCTGCTCTGATGGACATCACCAATTCAAAAGCTTTCTGCTGTAGCACAATTTCACCTACCCACCAAACAAAACAGTGAGGTAGGCTGATGCCAGGTTGATCCTATCATACCATGTCCCAGAGCCTGGCAGTCTGAAACTTTTTCCAGAACATTTTCCAGATTGACAGGAACTCTTTTCCCTAAAGTTATGATGAAATACAAAAATGATGAAATGTAGGCAGGGCACTCTATTCTTCAGCCTAGAATTCACAGAATTATGGCTAACAAAAACAAACAAACAGAAGGTAATCCTGATAAAGCAGCAATTTGCACAGGGTTAATAATCAAAATGGTTGCACCAGCAAGACCTTACAAAACAAACCTCTTTAATTTGGGGATTTCAGGACAGTTTACAAACCAGTACAAAAATTCTAAATGCATACTGGAGCCAGGGACAGACAAAAACTCCAAATAAATGCGTGATTTACTTTAGTCCACAAATAAAAGAACTATTAAAACACTCACAGGTAGATTACAGGCAAAAAAAAAAAGAGAAAAACCTGGACCACATAAGGCAATCCACAAAAAAGTCCTAAAACTCCAGTAGATCTGTTGCAAATCTTGTCCCAAATGTACAAACTTTAAGTTAAAACTGGATACCCTTCAAGCAATTCATAGTATCTCAGATATTCATCTTTGTATGCCCAAAGAACAAATATATTGGGCAAAAAAGCAATTTGAGATCCTCAAGGACAGCTGAACAAACTTGTCTTTTATCAACCCCTTCAGCCACATTACCCCAGAAATCCCTACAAGATTCAGTCTCAGTCCCTGTCCAAACACAAGACACTTATGAGTGACAGGCTACATTTCTGAGTGTACAAAATGCAACCTGACACAGCTGAATTGTCCACCAGAGTAGACTTCAGAATCTTCAGCAACAGTCAAAGTGTAGCACTTTTGCAGAAGAGCCCTCTCTGTCACTCACTGTTGCCCCATTTACCCAGACACTGCTCTGTCCCTTGGGAAGGGAATCACAGAGCTCACCAAGAGCCACAGAGCTGAGCTAAGGCAGTGTCCCTTGAGTGCTGCAAGGACATCCCCCTTCCTGTTGGGGATCCTAGTAGGATGGACTGCATATGCCAATCCCTACATGGCTTTGGTCACAGAGGGCTGCAAAGATATTGCGTATATCATGACTAAAACTTTTTGAAACGTTTCATAGAAGAGGTTTGCTGGACAAATTCTTCCAGCACTGCAAAGTTATGGGAAGTAGCTAACAAAGAACTACATTTATGTAAATGAAAACTCAAGAGATGTGATGCAATCCTCTCAACCAGTACCTTGGCAAATCCACCTGAATGCAAGGTGAGTCTGTTTGCTTTCAGAGAATAAAGGGAACATAAGTGAAGGGAAAGAGCTGTAAGCAAGCCAGCCACATATGCTGATCTGAACAGGGGCTGGGATCACACAGAGGAAGAAGTGGGTGAAACTCAAGATTTTCTTCAAGAAAAAGATTCAGATTAGCTTATGTTCTGAGTAAACATTTAAGAATGTTCTGCACAATGGGTATTCTGAAATAATGTTTTGAAAAACATTTAATAAAGCATTTTGCTCCAAGCTACTGAATAAGTCTTGAGTGAATCAGAAAAATGACAATGGCTAGGAATAAATTATACAGATATTTGAAAAAATCATAAAGCAGTGTTCTTTGCTACCTTCACCTGCAGCAAGGAAAATTTACTGATCAGTTCAGTAGATTCCATTCATTTTAATATCTTCTATTTTTTAAACAAGGCTAAAAACTGTGATCATGAATACTTCTTTTGCCCATGGGAAGAAATTAACTACAGGAAGCAAAGATTCAGTGTTTGACTTTGCTTTAGCAAAACAACATAGTTAGAGGTCTCTAAGGAGATATTCTAGAACCAATTGCATAACAGTATGTACTGAGAGTCCAACAGCTTGTCAAAGTACAAAGAAAGCACAACAAAGCCAAGCTGCCATTAGTGAAATGAGCACATATTATTAAAAAGGCAATTTGCAGTTACTGTCGGATGGGATTGTGGTCTTGCAGTGTGCAAGTTATGTTTTGGTTACTTTGACACTTAAGAATTAAACCACTCTCCCTTGTTTCAATCCTTGGTTTTAAAAGAAATCAGATTTGAGATATACTAGATCTATTTCAAATTTCTTTCAGACTCTAGTCCACTCCCAAGATTTCAACTACCCAGGACTTTAGCCATCTGAGAAACACAGGCTCCAACACAAGTGTGTGTGAGCCCTTTCCAGTGATTAATGATGTTGCATCACCAGTGAGAAAATATCTCTTTCCATAAACACTCTCACACACCTGAGGTTGTGCTTACCATCTTTTAACTTGGATGTACACATCACAGATTAGAAATGTGAGAGGGAGGGCCAAAATTCATGTAACCAGATAAGAGGCATTACCTTCAGCAAGACACATACCTTTGTGGTATATAAAACATGTGTTGTGGAGGGGGCTTATAGAGAACTCCTTCATACACAGGCCACAGACCACTTAAAATTCTGAAGAGTGAACTCTTTCCACAGCCATTGGGTCCAGTGATTAAAAGATTCATCCCCTCCTCAACCTGCAAAGGGGATGAACGTTCAAAGATGTTACTACACAGTGTATGTGGCACAAGAGAGACTAAGACCCCTAAGAGGGGTTACATAAACATTTATATAAAATTATCAACCAATTTCATTGATTAGCTGCATGTATTTATGCAACTATTCTGGAAAAAGTGGAATTAGATAAAATATGCAGGCTGAGATCACGAAAATATTTTTATTATATCTGAGTACCTCTATAAACTAATGTTTACAGTAGTACACAATAGTAATATTTATAGTAATGCATTATTATATACACATAATGTAATATGTAATACGATTATATTACAGTGTAAATACATCACAGTCAGAATCAACTGGTCTAATGCAGATTAGGTTCAAAGTGTTTTAAGCAGTGTTGTGCCTATCTGTGATATTAACTGCAGATATGGAAGGTCAATCGTGTGATTTGGAAAATTTATTTCACATTGCCATTTCCCACTTAATTACCTATGTTAACTTGGCTGTGATGCCAAGGATTTTTTTTACTCACTTGACTGCTACCCTGTGGATATATGAGTGTATATTTATGCATAATCACAATGCCATTATCTATGTTTTACAGAAATATACTGACTTCTGGATTTTCTTCGTTTCTGTCTCTTGAGACAGATAAATAAATAGAAATGTCTGCCTGATCATGAGGTTGTAATTTTACAATTCTGAAATTCCTACACTGAAGATGTTGCAAGTTTTGCCATAGCTAGGACCCTTTCTTCCTAGTTCCTAATTCAGAGGAAAAAGAACATCCTGCTTTAGCTAAATTAAAAGATCTTCTGTTAAACTTATTTCTGATAACTTCAACTCCTTTTAAAAAAGAACAACATCTGCACTGGAACATCAGATCAGGATACATATGAGAGTAATTCAGTAAAGGTCACTCATTAAAATTGTGAGCAAGTACCAAGAGGTGTCTGGAACAGCTTTTTAAAAACAATACAAGTTTCTACTGAATAAATCTCCCCAACTGGACTTGTGAACTATGCTGTCAGCTATTTGTCAGCACTGCTCTTCGTGAGTGTTCAAGAAAACTCTTTGTAAGTGATCAAGAAAAACTATGGGTTTGATTTTTTCACTGTTGCTGTGGCCTCAGACTTTTAAAGGAGCCTTTGTGAGTAAAGCATCCCAATTTGATTGAAATTTACTGGAGATGGATGCATACTCCATACACACCTTTGAAAACCTCAGGTCAGTTTTTCACCTGGCAACAGCAACAGAAATCCTCCCTTTTCTTTCTCTGAGCAGGACAAACTACATATGTCTGCCTCTATTGAGCTACTATGCCTACCTTTCTGGACTTCCCCTTTTATCCATATGCTCCTCCAAGTACTTAACATAAGGTATATGAATTCTGTGCTGTTTATGTTAATGTGATGGCAACAATCAGAAGATTCTTGCATATCATCTTACTTTGAAGTTTAGTCTGGAAACCACCACATCGCCATTCGGAGTAATTATAGGAACATTTTCACAAATAATTCCTTGATCAACATCAATTACTTTCCCTAGAAAGAAAAAAAACCAAAAATTAGAGTCTGTGAAACCCTCCATTAAGCAATCACTTCTGACAGCCTCTGTGCTACAACTGAGTATATTTTCAAGTAAGGACTGGTGTTTGAAACAGCTCTTTTATGTGCTCCAGGTTCCCCTAGTGGAAAATCTGGATAATAAATCTTAGCTAGTGCATAAGACACTGTCAACAGTAGCCAAGAATGCACAATGAAACCTAAATTTGATCCTAAACACAATGCACAGCATGCATCATAAATGTGACGCACTATAAAGATGTGTTCATTCAAATTCTACTTGTATTTTTGGCCTTCTGTTTTAAATAGCTGTTTAATACCAAACAGTAAAAAAGTTCAAGGGCCGCCTTAGCCACAGAGAAACCAGTAAACTTTCTTTTGAGGATTTAATTAGGAGTCACTACCAGCTCTGAAAGTCAGAGCACCTTTCAGTCTCCTCCAGTAATGAGACCAAAGAAGAAAACATCTAGTGGCTTGCTTCCATCTCTTTTCCATCCACAGACACTGTAAACATGTCTTGTAAGTATTTGCAAAGGCTTACATAACATTTCAGTCAGGTAGATACACCTGGCATTTGGATTTCTGGCAAATTAAATATACAGTCTCTGTTGGACATCTGGATACTCTGTAATACAAGGACTTTAATATTAACTGTCCTGGAAATAGTAGAAGAATGAAACTAACTTCTCAGTCACCTATTAATGGTCCTGTCTAAGAGAAACCAACGGCTGGATTCCTAGAAAAATATTAGAAATTAACTTTATAAACAAGATGCAAAGGAAAGATACTTCTCTTTGTATTAGAAAGCTGTTTACTTATAATTTAAACTAATCTGAATAACGAAAAATGTAACAAAGACCAAGTTAGTTATTTAGTTAATTATAAAAGGCTCTGGTAGCATTTCCTTCACTTAAGTTTAGTGTCACATTTTTCATTTAGAGGCTTTTTGTTCAGTTGCTTTCAACTTTGCCAAACTGTAACAAGCTGGGCAGAAATTTTTATACCAATCAGTCCAAGCATTCCTTTTTCATAAAATAAGTTTTACTTAAAACAGCATGAGATTATGAGGAAAAAAGTATTTTTCTGTTAAAAAGAAATTACTTTGATAGAGTGGGGACATTGTAGTTAAAATAAATCAATGATAAAATATAGTCAACTAGTAAGAGCTAAGTAAACTTAATTCTCATTTCCTAATCCTAACTTCACAGCATTTGATTGCAACTTTAGCATGCTTTTAAAGTATATTTGTGTAATCAGAAATGCAATTTGACAGTATTTGTACAAGACATACAAAATTCTATTTAATTTTTTAAATTATGAATTATTAAATATGCTACAAGGCAATGTTATTATCTGTAAAATATTATTATCATTCTCATATTTTCACTCTCTTACTGACAACAGTAAATGCAAAGCACAAAATAGATATTGCTTAGTTACAAAGACTTATACTGGATGATTCAAAAGGAAATAAGTATTATGTGTTCAAAGAGCCATTGGGGAAGCTGAATGTTGTGATTTTTCTCCTCTAGCAATGCAAACACATATGAGTGTGTGACCACGTGTACTTTTATCCACATGCAACAGACTCTTCAGGGATTTCTGAAGTATTGCGACCGAAAGGAGGGAGGAAAACCAGTATTACAATAGCACTTGTCATAAAAAGTGTGGAGCCTGTGGCCTAGATTCATCTGGCCTAAATTCTTCTTAAATCCTTGTGCACAATGCTTGGTCTTGGCTAGCTGCCTCTGAGAGCTACAACTACACAACAGCACATGCTAGTCACCATGGCTTTAGGAGGAATTCTGACTGGATGAAAAGTGACTGTAGTGGAAGGAAAACTTGGGAAAAGGTTGCAGAGAAAAGAAGAGTAGGGTTTAGATATACTAGACCTAAAGGGAACATGAAGAGCACACTCGCATATCTGAACTGTATTTGGTTTTGGTTTAAAACAGTTATCTAAAAAGAGCCCCCAAATTACTTCATTGCTCCAGGAACTACAAACCTTTTCTCATGTACATGACAAAATGCAATAGTTATAAAATGCTATTTCTTTTAACATCAGCCAAGTATTACCAAGATCTACAAGATTACATCAGCTATTTTCATACCTATCCACCACACTGCATCACACTTTGTTATGATGAACCTTGTCAGAGGACTTTTGAGAAATATGAGCTTAAGGGCAGCACTGTTGAAATCACTGCAAGAAGTTATTTCACAAAGAACCCTTTGGGGCCTATAACTCTACTGAGTCTTAACTTTTCAAAAGCTAAAGGGAAAGAATGAGGGTTTTCAACACCACAGAGGGCAGCAGCAGAAATGGTATGTTGGGAAAATAAGGAAAAACCCACTGCAAAAACCTGCCTTTGAGTACCTCAGAGAGAAGCTGGATGCAAGATGCAGAGAGAGGTGGCACACAATGGAGCACAGAAAGAAATGGATGTACACAGAAAATGTTCAGGGAGGGTAGAGACAGAAAGACAGTGGCACCATAAAGACACAGGATGGGGTCAGGAGGGAAAAAGTATATATTGATCAGATCATTTGGGAGGTGAAAAGAAGGACAAAGTTGTCATTTTCAGTTGAAGATTTCCATTAAATTATCAAAAAATGAGCACAGGCTGATCCTTAATTGTGGAAAACATAGCTTTTTTGAGAAAAAATACTGAACTAATCTGTCTTTTTTCCTCCTACCTCAAATAAAATAATGTTATGGTTGAAGATGAAAATGTTACAGTCTCAGGTTTCCAAAAAAAATGAACAGTCTGAGGAAAACAGGCACTGTCAGTATAAGAATGCTAACATCACCATCACATATAATAGTATAGTTGAAATGCCTTTTCATAGAAAGTTTTTACAAAAAACATTTGAGCCATTTTGTGTATTAGAAAAGCACACCATAAGGACAGAATTATAAGGTAGCAGGGGGTTAAAATGAAAGGCAACATGGTCTCTGGGGCGTTAAGGCTGAGAGGCTGATTAGTTACAGGAAGAAAACCCTCTGTTCCCCTCTTGTCCCACTGCACCATGCCTACCCCACCGCCCCTGGGAAATTCATACAAATATAAATTAATTACCTTTGATTTCTAAAGGCCCATCAATGTGTAACTCTGCTTTATCTTCACTCCTGCTGTTGTTTAAAGATGCTTGAATAACAGCAGTTCTTTTGTAGATGCCTCTCTTCACCTCATCAAAGACTGAAAACATATTGTAGACACGGGCGGTGTAGCCTGCTAGCTCAGTGACCTGAGAAACAACAAACACCTCATTTCAGTTATACTTCACAAATTCTACAAATTAAATGTTTGGCCAAAGATCAACATTAGCAACAATGTAGGTCAACAACCATTCATTTTCATTCCTTGAATTTCTATGCTAACCCATATGCCACCTGTCGCTCCCACCAATCAGCAGAAAGGACAGTTTGAGTTAAGCCCATGTAAACTATGATAACCCCAATAAATGAAGAGGTTGTAGAGACTGCTCATTTCTGTAGGCTTCAATGAACAGAGAGCAGCTACTAACATATCTGAAAACAAAGAGGCTGGTACACAAGGAAAAAAAAATCTTTGCATTTTCCAGCAAAAATAGAAGTCCATAGAAGTGAGAAAAAAAATGGCATCTATAATTACTTATGTTTGCTTGTTTTATTCCAGAAACCTCATGTGGGTGAAGTGTGCTTTTCTGTGTAAAAGAGGCAGCACCAAGGCACCCTAACCTAAAATACAGTACAAACCAGAAGTGAGTCTTCTATCAACTCCATGCTAAATCTGACACCTTAGAATAGAACCGGGTATTTTTAAGATGGTGAAGTCTCTTAAAAGGCTTTCTCCATTTTTTTTGTTTTGGTCCATTTGTCACATTTTTCACCTGGTGAAGACAGAAACAACAGATCTCTGGACCTGGTAACTTCATATTCTTGGGCTATTTAAGAGCTTCCAAAGAACTGCCTTCATCTAATGGTATTAAGGAATTAAGCCAAGGCCTTTCATTTTAAATGTATTATTAGATGGTTTTAAAAGGATACATCTTTATACAAAACGCAGAGAGGATAAGAATAACAAAATTAGATCAAGATTATAAAATCCTTGGTTTGCTGTGGTTAAATATGGTTAATAATAAACCCCATGACTGAGTTCACCCATTATGGTGTACACAGTTCCAAGATAATTGGAAATAACTGGAAATAATTCCATAATTTTTCTGTAAATTTGCCTATTTGTGCCAGCCTCTGAAGTGAGTGCTAGTTCTGGCCACATGGCAATCATTTCACTGGAGGATGTTGGAGAGAATCCTGCATGTGATAAATGAAACTGTGCCAGCTGCACCCCAGGAGAACCACTGTGTAGTTAGATTCTATACCATGACTGTAGAAAATAATATGTTCAAACACTAAATGCTACCACCTAAACTACTGACTGCAAAGAAAAGTTGAGCCCACCTCATCTGCACAGTGAATTTCACTGAATTTAAGGAGGCTGCCTTGGTGGAGGAGGTGGGCAAGAAATGGAACTGCACTACCACTTGATGTGGGTTGAAGTACACTATCCTTTGGAAACTGCCTGAATCACAAAATGGGAATGACAATGTGGTTGCAGTGTCTCTCAAAGAGAAGTGTAAATGCAAAATTAAGATGGAAATTCACAGAACTGCTCTTTGGTTTTATGTTGTCCGGATTAATATCTTACCATGTTGTAGACAAAGTGAGTTAGTTCAGTTCTTCCTGTACTGTTTTGTGGGTACTTTTTTTGCCAAAAAATAAAACCACTATTTTTTTAAGTCCTCATGTACATTATGTAAATTACTTAAATGCTGAAAACAGAATAGATTATTACATCAGTGTATAACAGGTTATCTGGCAGTATCTTGGAGCAGAGATCAAGCAGGGGAACAGCTAAAAGAGTGTAGGTCAAAAATTATAGCCCATTAGAAGGACTTCTGAAAACAGCACAGACTCTGGTTTTGTCGAAGTCTGTGTCTGAAGGTGCCAAACTACCAAGCTGTAGCTTTTATGGCTGGATTTCAAATAACAGAATCCATAGTCTTTGATTATCTGCCTAGCTAATGCATCCCTCCTCACACTGTACTGGGAAAAAGGGTTCCCACCAAAGGGATGAGCAAACACCAATAAAAATATGAAGAACAAACATTCAGAAGGAAATGTTGAGATTAACAGCACTGCCTCACATTTCCTTGGCTTAACAGCTGGCATTTAAAGAAATCCACAAGAGAGACAACAGATCAAAGCCCAGTTCTACTGGAATTTGGGTATGGACCTGAAACTACATCTCTGATCCTCTAGATGAACATTCTGTACTTCTAGAGTACTTGTACTCCCAAGGTGAACTTTTTCCTGCTAAAATTTCTCAATTTTGAAAAATTATTTACAATTTAACAGGTTGACAAGATACTGCAAACAGCCTTACAGTTTATGTGACCCAGAAATAAGTATTAAATTCTCCTTGTTCTTCATATAGAAACAGGTTGCCTAATGAGATGGAGATAACCCCATCTCTGGAAACATTCAAGGTCAGGTTGGATGGGACTCCGAGCAAACCAACAGTAGTTGAAGATGTCCCTGCTCATGATGGGGTTGGACTAAAAGACCTTTAAAGAACTACAATTGAACTATTATATGCTTTCATGACACTTCCAACAGAAGAGTCCCAGTATACTCAAGGCAGACAGCCCAAATTCAGGTCTGTGCTTCAAACAGAAGAGGAATTTGAACCTTTATCACTGACATTCCAGGAACTTCTGTCGCCCTCTGATGACACCTGAACACAAGTATTAAAAATGACATCTACACTTTGCAATATACAGGCAACTATGCACTTCAGACTCTTTGTCAACTTAACCCTAAAGATCAAACTACCAGTTCAAAGATCTCCATGGATTTAGTTGTGATAGAATTTGCCTTTAAAAACTGCACTACTTTTTTAATATTTTATATTAAATATAAATAGTTTTTCATTTTTTCCTCTTCTGTTTCATGCATGCAGGATGTACAGTACCTCTTTGTATGAAGACATAATTCTTTCAATAGCATCTGCTCCAGAGATCAGCAAGTTTCGTGATGTAGTAAAAGCTTCTGTTCTTTCACTAACCATTGCCTGTTTCTGGCCATCTTCCAACTCTGAATGTAAAAAAAAAAAAGTAAAAAATATATTGTTAAAATATTCTGCAGAAAATTATCTCTACAAACTAAATTATTATTGCAATGTGAGCTATTATAGAGCAGGTTTGTTTTTTGGTTTTTTTTAAGAAGAATTTAACTCTATGAAGACAACTTTTCAGAAAGAACTGGTGAATATAACTTGGTCAAAAAGAGTAAGTGGGAGCATATGGAATTCACCTTGTTGCAAAACATCGTATTATTTTAGCTATTTATCTACATGGATTGTTTTCTTTTTAATATATCATCAAAAAACATAATTGTTTCAAAGTATGAATAAAGTGAAACCCAAGAGATTATCTGAAACAGATTTTTAACATAATTTTTAATATTTTTGCAATTATTAATTTTCAGCCTTACTTATTTACTGACTTCATGTAGAAGGAACCATTCACATTTGTGTAAATCTGATACATATATATAAATTATATTTCTGTAAGAAAGCAATAAACTCTTTGGTATCAAAGGCATGGTTTCAGTAGGATAACTCTTCCCTCACAATTAAGTTTCTTTCTTCATCTGACCTCAGAATGAAGTTGTGAGGCTTTATTTATGACACTGGATCCTGTTAACAAGAATACTCTTGCTCCAAAGAAAGGACTTGTCTCATAAGAATGTCAGCAGCATTAGGCAAGGAGAAAACAGCAGCACAATTTATAGAAGATACATGAGAAGCAAGTATATTTTACATATCTACATATACCACCTTGCTACCATGGGTCCCATAGATTGGACTTACAAGGTTTGTTTCCTGAAAGAAACAAGATTTAAAAAGAAGTGGCTGACTATTTTGAGGCTAAATGTTGTTTCAGTGTTTATAATTGCAACTACAAATCACTGGTGTAGTAAACCAGTGGTGCATTAAACCGCTCTTAAAGATTTTCCACATAAAAGATTTACAATGAAAGATCTAAAGGGTTTTCTGCATCACATAACTTTATATGTATCTCCATATATTGCTTAAATCTTCTGCAGAATGGGATCGGAATATTACTTTATTCCCTAAAGTTTGTTAAGTTTTTTCTAAGTTTCTTTTTTAAATTAAGCTGATGCTAGGAATCATGCTAGGCAGGGTAATAGGTGGGTCCACTGTGGCAACTCCTGTACTAGCAATTGCTACTAATATCCGTATTTTCACAGTGCTCATGATCAAGAAAATCTAGGAGGAATTACTTGCAGGTGTAATGCAACCATAAATTTCATGGGCTAAGTCAAGCAATGCAAGAGTAGAGCAAATAGCATTTTCTTACTCTCACCTCCCTGACAGATCATATTCTAGAAATCTGGTGTCTGAAAATCTACAGGCAGTACCAAAGCCAGATGTATCCTTCCGTGTTTATTAGTTAAACATAAATGTTATTTTGTTTTCATTCACGCGTCCATAAAGGTATTCCTGCTAATAAGATCAATGAAAAACACTGAAATACACTGTATTTCAGTGAAATATACTAGAATAATTATCTAATTATATATGTATTTATAAATAAATAAAATATTAATTTATTGATGTTATTGTTATTATTATTGTTATTATTATTTATTATTATTACAGAGAAATAAACTGCAATAGTTATTAAAATAATTATTACACTGAATTATTACACTGAAATACAGTGAAATAATTAATGAAAAACTTTTAAAAATTGCTACATCATAACTTTTCATATGTGTGTGTGTGTGTGTGTGTGTGTGTGTGTGTGTATGTATGTATATATATACATACACACAGAAAACCTATGTTATTTTTCCTGGTTTTAATTATGATTTTTTTTTCACTTCAGTTCTACATCAACACACTGTCAACCACTTGTATGCAATCTTGCTGAGACACAATGAGAGACATGCTTTTAAAAAAACAAACAGAAAAGCTCTTACAAAAAGCTCTTGCAAAGGAAAGATTATAAAATTCTAACTGATGTGGTTCTCACCTAAAAAAGTTATTTCCACTCCAAGAAGAATGCATTTCATGAACAGGGAGAATTCAGTTAATTCATTAGTAAAAGGGGAATTGAAATTTGTTTATTTCTGAAAAAAGCAATTTTTGCTGATCTTGTTGGGCTTATAGGACATGCAGCCTATGCTATGTAGAACTACCACAATTAAATCATGTAGGAGTCAGATATGGCTTAACTACATTGATGTAGCATTCCTCCTTAATGTAAATGCAGTATTTACTGATGGCTGCTTCCAGCACCCAGGCCAGCTCATCTAGCAGGAGTTTAAGGATCCCCCACAAGCCACCGCATCAGTCAGTTTAGGGGTATTTAAAAAATAGAAATTATATAGAATTTATGAGCATTTCACAGCCCCAAAAAACAAGCTCTTCTATTATATAACCCACCAATATAATTTTTCTTGAACTTTTTGTCCAAAACATTGTTCATATGGCTGGTCTCCTGTGTTTAAAAGTATTGCATTTTGACACTGTCTCTGTTTCATACAGAAACTAACATTTCCATTTGCATCTTCATTCATTTAATTGACAGTCACACTTATTTTAATAACAAAAATAAATTTTCACTGTGTCTAGAGAAAGCAAAATCTTGCTTCAAAAAATAGTTACTCTCCATAAATTGAGACACAACATTTGGAATGTAAATGGTTTAAAAAAGAATGAGAAATGTTATCAAACAGGAATCTTGTCTTTGCCACCTAAGTTCTTCATTGAAATATATAACAACATTTTACAATTTCAGTCAGAAATATCACTGTCAAAGAAGTTTCTTTTTTTTTATTAATGAAGAATTATTGTTTTTCTTTCTCCTCCCTGAAGGAGTGTACAAAATCTATGGCTTTACACCTGTAGTGTCAACTCTGACCATGGTACCAGGTTTGTACATATCCCTGACTCTTTTGATTCATCCTAAAGCTATAAATTGACTATCTCTTCCTCCAGATGTGAACAAACTTGTGTCTGATCCACTGAGGCAAAAAGCACTGTTTTCCCAAGCAGGTCACTGGTAATTTCAGGTGTGCTTGATTCTTTGAATACCTGTAATACCTCAAACTGGTCTTAACAGTGCTGCCAGTATTATGTTTGTGAACCACCATTATGGTAAGTCCCAGGACTCAATAATAAATCACATGTTTTAATAGTTTAGGTTGCTAGTAGCAAATATGATTCTGTTTTACGTGAGCCACTTGCTGCATCTTTGTTTTCTCTCACATTTAAAATGTATTTAACAAAAGAACAAACATGAGTAACAGGAATGTTATTTAGTTTAGCATGAATATGAGTCCTTTTTTATTCATGCTCTAATACCAAGGAGATATTTACAACATGTGGTTAAATGCTCCTTTTCTTGATTGTACCCATTCCATCTTTGCAGAAAGACTCTTATCACTTTTTCTGTTGTGCTGATAACCTTCACCGTGAGGTGAAATGCCTTTGTACAGCCTCTTCAGTTTGGAACAAGACATCCTGATATTTTTGAAGCTGTTCCCAGGATGCCAGCCACGTAGTGCTCTCCTAAGCCACGTGATGGGCAGCAGCTCAGAGAGCTGAGCACCCAGCCATGCTCCAGCACAACATTTAGTGAGGCAGCTAAACCTTGTGCCAACCAAACTTGGGCACTGCATGAAGCCATCCTACAGCTCACACCAAGCTTGTCCACTTGGACAGTCTTGATTTGGAACATAACTTCCAAGAAAGAAACAGAACTACTGCACAAAAAAGAATTCACTCATTCCTAATTCAAAGTACACAATTTAGAACATCATGACCCTTCTGAAGACTTTGTAGGGTTCATGTTATAGGAATTTTTTATATTTTTAATAGCATCTGCACTAACACCACTATTTGAGTTTCATTTCACTTCCAGGAAAGTTGTGATAGGATGTCAAAAATTATTCCATCCTAGCCTGGAATCTGAATTTTATCTTCTCCCAGGGAGTCAGGGAAAATCAGCGGTTTCCAACAGGTCAACAGTAAGAGAAAAATTATCTATAATTACCTATAATTACACTATGGTTTATGTAAGAAGAAGATAAGCACTCTAAGAAAGTTCATAGTATCATTTTGCAAAAGTAGATACTGTAAAAATCAGCCTGCCATTCCAACAGTGACTAGTGAAAAAGGAGACTGCAATAATAATCTCATGTGATACAAGGATCCTCAAAGTCCTGACTTCATACTATGTATCACACTCCAAGTTGGATCATTTGCTTAGCTGACTTGCTATGCTTGCAAGTTATACATAAAACACAGATGTTGTAAGAAAGTCTGCGATAAACAAACCAATGTGAACAGCACTCAAGGGAACTACAGTCTTTTGAGGACATAACTTTAAAGAAACATTTAGAAATTAGGTAAAAGATGGTATTACCGCCATCTGCAAATCCTGTAGCAGTGATGATGGGCACAGCAACCATGATCATACCACAGCTACTCCATACATACTTCATCAGGAACTGCTCTATCATGATGTACCATAAACGTTTGGACAAAATGAGATTCATTTGATCTGTCAAATCCTTGTAGCTTTTTTGCAGTTGTTTCAATTCTACCTAGGGTTAAAATAATAAAATAATTTATACACTTAAACAAAGATGCACATGTAGTACAAGATACATTCACATATGTACATTAAATAATCAGGAAGCTAGAGCTATCACTTCTGAATCCCACAGTACTTTATGCTCACTGTGCTGCAGTCTCAGCAAAAGTGCACAACTCTATGGAAGTCAGTGGATCTGGATCTTATTTACACCATTGTCCCTCAACAGAACATTGGCAGGTTTTCAACCCTTTTAAGATTTCTAATATATACAAGAACAACATAGCAGTCACAATAGTTGATTCTAACAATCAAAATAAGATTGATTTCACCTTTTAATAAAGCTACAGCTGTAGAGTTTCACAGCAACTGAAAATTATATTGGAAAGCATTTGAGGGTCAATTATCTTTAGCGACTTAAAGTTGCAGAGTTGATTCCTGAAATGCTGCTTGTTTTTGCAAGCAGCCTGGGGAAAAAGAGAATTATCCAGTAGTTTTAAAAAGTCAAAGACAGTTGCAAGTCAATACAGTATGTATTCAGTTCAAGCCCATATATGTGGGAATTGAGAAAATGCTTAATTTAGCTGTGCTTAGAACAGGCAGCTTTTGAGAACGATTGTGTCTACAAAAATAAACCATTTATGTTATATAATCGTTGCTTGAACTGAAAGAGTAACTCTTCTTCAAGCTGGTTTCCAGCTTTCATTTTTACCTTGCAAGAAACAACATATTTTCCCAATTGTGTTTGAAATGTATTACAGCCAAAATTCACTTCTAATAAAAATATGAAGAGTTCCTTAATAAGGTGGCTTTAAAACAAGCTACTAGTTTATGTAACTGTGATTGCAGAAGTACTGTACTTATGCTATTTTAAGACTGGTGACTACATCTTTGCTTGGATATGTGAAAGAGTGTCAAAGGTTGTAGTGTGCTCTGAGCCATCACCAAGTTTCCCCCTAGACTTTCTGGTGTGCCGTGGTTGCTATTTCTGCTGAATTAAATATGGTGGTTCGTACACATGATTGGAAAAAAAAAAAAAAGTCTGGAAAAGTTAATCAGAACAGACTGGGTGGGGGAAAAGAGTAACATAGATTGTTTTCTAGATAAGCATAAGATCCATCTGCAAAACCAGAACACTGCCAGAGTTCAAAGGAACTGTGATCTGCTCCCCTCAGACGCTGCTTGTGAGACGGCATTTCCTAAGAAATGGGAAGTGCCAAGCTGTAAACAAGTTTAAATGTCAGAGGAACCCAAAGCGCACAAGAAGGGTGTCAGGGGAAGCATGGGTCCCCTCCGGCACTGCAGGAGCGACCCCAGTGCTTCCAATTTCTCCCCTCCTTACCTTGTGCCCTCGGTAAAAGGCAATCTCTTCCACGTTGGCAATGATACGTGAATGTATGAAGCGCAGATAGCCCTTCTTGTGAGCCTCCTCAGCCACTAGTTTGCCAAACTTGGGCGAGCAGGCTTTGAGCACTCGGGCCGTGGCATAGACGACGAGGCCAGCCAGGACTGTGGGCCCGATGGGGTTGGCCCCCCGGGACCGTGCTGTGCGGATAAGGGTGTAGGAGGTGAGCACAACATCCAGGATGGGCTTGGTGAGGTTGGAGTAGAGATGCGCCACGGACTGCGAGAACATCATGATGTCCTCGGTGAGGGACTGGTCAGGGTTGGCCAGCCGCCCGTCCATGCTGATCACTTTGTAGTAAGTTTGGTTGGCAAAGTAGGTCTCATAGGCGTGATCCACCAGGCGCGTGCGGAAGGCGAGGGCCAGCTTGCACTCCAGGTACCGTATGGTGCTGTTCACGAAAGTGGCTGGGATTGCAATCATCAGCCACTTGATTAACTTGAAGACAAAGCTTCTGGGCTTTTTCTCCACAATGCTCTTCACAATTTTTCCATCAAGGGCGGCCACATAGATGGAGAGGAAGGTCCTGGACACCAGAGCAAACGAGTGGAGACAGAGCAAGCCCAGCTCGGCACTCACCAGCTTCGGGAAGAACAGTTTGCGGAGTTCCAGCAGCTGCTTGAAGAATTCAGCGTCCACGGCCGGGGAGGCTCTGCCCCGGCTGTCGGTGCGGTGCGGGACCGCCCGGCCCCTCTCATCCTGCGCGCCGCCTCTGCCGCCCGCCCGCTTCACACGCCCGCGGATGATGGGGTAGAGGATTTTGAGCCCGTACGCCGCGGCCAGCAGGCACGCAGCCCTCTTCGCGGCGCCCGCCCTGCTCCACTGCACCCGCCGGGCCGCCGCATGCAGCATGTGGGCCATCCTGCCCGCCGGGGCACCGCTACGCGCCGCTCCTAGCGCGGGTGGCTCATGCCCGCTGGGAAGGCCGATCCCGCCGGGTCTTCATCGGAGCGCTGGGCCCGGCCCGCAGCCGGTCGCCCTGCCTTGACAGATGCCGAGTGAGCGCTGCCTCCCAGGGGTGATGGTGCCTTCAAAGCGCGGCGCGTTGCACAACGCAGCCCCGCGCGGCGCAGCCCGCCCCGCCGACCACCATTGGCTGCGCCGCGGGGGGCGGCACCGGCACCGGCAGCGGCCCGGCCGCCCGGCACCGCGCCCCGGCCACGACCGCTATATCTCGGGGCGCGGCCGCAGCGGCGGCAGAAGCAGGACCGGTCTCCCGGTGCTCGGCTCCGGGTTCACGGTCGGTCCTCTGGCGCTCGGCTCCTGCCGCACCGTTGATCCCCCGGCGCTCGGCGGGTCCGCGGAGCTCGGCCCTGCAGCGCGCCGGCTCCCCCCAGGCTGCGGCCGGCCCTTTCCGTCCGCCTGCCCTGCGGAGCAGGCTCCGCCTCCGGCCCTGGCCTCGCCAGCGGCGCGGGGGGAGCGGGACGGGGGGCGGTAGTGCCGGAGAGAGCTCGACTCCCGGGAAGCCCTGGCAGGATGGGCAGCGCGTCACCGCCGGCACTCCCCGAGCCTCCCCAGGGCGGGGGGTACTGTCCGGTGTGGAGCGACGCGGGGGAGGGCCGCGCAGCCGGACCGGTCGCCTCCGGTAGCCCCGGGTCGGAAATCGGCCGGGCGGCCGTGGGAGGGAGCCGGGCAGTTCGGCGTCTCCGGGGCAGCGCCTGCACACTGCACGTAATTTATTTCCTGTCCTCCCCCCGAAAGGAAACCGGTATTGTGCACTGGCAGCGTTATTAGCCCAAAATAACCCCGACCGAGTCGCACGGCCCCTGCAGTGAAACCCGGCCAATTTCTCACAAAGGAGTCTACAGTAAAGGCAGTTGTCTTCCTGCTTTATCTCTCTGTTTTCTTAATTGCTTGTTTCTACTGCTTAACTTGTTTGGAAAAGGTACTGGAATTGCAGGGGGAGGATCAGAGTACCTACATACTCTGGTCCTTTTACACTTTGAAAATGCAGTGTCTAAGGTAACTGCGTAAGATAGTATATGATAAAAGCATTAGTTAAGAATGTGTGTGTATGTATGCTTTTAAAATGTGATACTAGACGTTTATGCAGTGGTGAGGAGCCTGGTTTTTCCCTAAAAATGAAGAGTGAGGCCACCTGCCTCACAGAAATTCAGTAAATACTGTGTTACACAAGCCACATTACTGTTATGATACGACCCCCCATTGAACAGAGTGCAGTGATCGTGTGTAGATAGCAACACAAGTTTCAGGATGAAGGAATGGTATAATTTATTTGAGAGCAAGTGAGGTTTGCTTTTAAAAATCAGACACCACTTCTTGAAACATCCCTTTGCCTTCTAAAACGTCCAGTAAGCCAAGACCAGCAGGACAAGAAGGAAGCAAGATCTCATTTCTTCCTAGGAGGTTACAAAAATTCGGCTCACAGTGGTCTGAACAGTTAGGTAGAGAGGATATGGGGTAATCTTTAAGTGCATTATATTTTTGCCAGTGAGCACAGGCAAGAGATCTGGACAGAGGCTCTTCTAGTTTTTTTTTTTTCCCTAAATGCACAACTCAAAAGCTAGGAAAGCTAGGAAAATGTCAAAATCTGACCTAGTGCAGTGCAGAAGACATTCAGTTAGTAGGTAAGCCTGATTTCACTGCAGATTATTTTTGTCAGTAGAATAGGTTTTTCCATGCACAAAGATACAGACAAAAAGTTATTTTGTCAGAATAGGATTTTCAGTGCACAAAGTAGCTAGGAATTGCTTTGCTTGCGGCTTGTAAAATTATGGCTGGTAATCATGCTCTCCACTGGATACTTCCCTTACTGGCTTGTGTAGCACAGCATACTCTTAGATTTTGCCAAACCACAGCTATTTGCAGTATTTCATTACTCTAGCATTTTCTTACCAGGGGGAAAGTTCACAGATCCTTTTTGGTTCTGTGTATTTGCTGACCTTTCACTTCACAGAATCCTGGATGACTGAAACTTCTGGTGATTTGGTGGTCAGTGCAGACATACACCCCATAGTCAGATCTGTGGGAACATTTAAGTGAAGCAAATCTAACTGCACAGTGTTTCAGTCAATAAAAGGAATGTATTTCCTTCTTTTGAAAGGATGAAGAAAAGACTAAACTGTTGTTTTAAATACCCCCTTTCTTCTGTTCTTGCTGTCTCAAGAGTTTTGCTCTGCCACAATCCTGCTCAGTAATCCATGCACAAACTCCTCTTTGTGGAGCAGGGCCTTAGGTGTTAGATTTTTATTTTTTTTTTCCCTCCTGAAGGCAGGATTTTTACTACATTTAGTCGTAATAACACTTCTCAATATTACTGGAAAAATAACTCCCAAAACTGCAGTAATATTGGTGCAGTGCTCTGCTGTCTCCACATTTTCTACTGACTTTATAATAAAGTTCTGGAGATATGTGTAATCAAATAAGTTCGAGTAACTGAAGCTGTGGAATGGGCGAGTGTCTGGGGGATATTGATACTAGATCCAGACTATTTGGAGATCTTTCTTCAGGAGAATCTCATTTTTTAGTGTCAAGTGTGTCAAGTGATTGGTTTTTAGTCATACCGTTAGTTTTTATCAAATGCATTGAAGTAACTTGTGTGCATTTTTTAAATACAGGAACCAATAACTGGGGAGGAAGAATATATGGCAGCAATGAGTATCAGGGTGACTAAAGTCCATGAATGTTTGTCTGTGCAGGAACTAGAGTGTAATCATTCCAACTGATGCCTTTTTTATCTTCTGTTTTGTCGCCCACACCAGCACTTCATCCTTGCACAGTTTCGTGGTTATGATGAAGGTAGTGGAATTGGAACATGCAGGCTATTACACAAGAGATGTCAGTCAGGCTTACTCAGTGATCATTTTTTCTACCATTTGATTTAGTGTTTGAAAAAATAATGTGCAATTTTTTAAGCAAAAGACTATTTATCTGATGTCTTATTTGGTTCTAATAGATGGTCCAATAGCTGTAACATCAGTCTGCAGTAAACTGAAATTTTCTTGCTGCTTATGGAATTATCCACTGTGCCATAAGGACATACAAAATAAAAAATAAAATTAGTGAAAAATATATATAAATTCTGTGTTTTGAATAATTTCTGTTTAGGACTGTTAAGATTTAGATGCGTGTAGGTCATGCAAACAGTACACAGTGGTTTTCAATGTGGATGGATGTATGTGAAACACGTAACATGAATCTACACCATGCTTGTTTTCAATTACTAATAGTGAACTGTAAATAATGTCCAAAATATGATGTGCTGTAATACAGTAAGATGGGAACATCTGGTTTTTTCTTTAATTTTGAGCTGTGGATTTGCATAGTGGTGTGGTGTGGGAGTATTAGGGTTTCATTTGAGTCAGATTCAACAGAATATGAACATAGGAGCCATTATTCAAGTAAATACCTTTCTCTGAAGTACTTCCAAACTTTCTATTTACTTTAGTGTCATCACTTACATAAGTACTGAAATACACCCACAGAATTAATTTGCAACATCAAGGCACACCAATGGTAAATCTGATGTTTTTATCAGAAAAGGGTGATAAGATACCCTGACCTTTGATTTCAAATTTGTGTCAGCAGAAATTATCTGTTTATTTAGTCTATTTAGGGAAACTATTGGCTATATTCATATACCTCAGTAGAATATTCAGATGCTGTAATTCCTTTAGGACCTAGAGATCAAAGACAATCAGGAATTTCAGTTTTAATGGCATGGATATGAAAGCTTGCTGAAGAAGTGTCAGTGTGGTGAGACTGGCCTGATCCTACCAAGCAGTTGATTCCAACTCTTTTGGTTCTGGTGAAACTGTAGGGGTACCTACAGTCTCTAGGTCTATAGACTAGGCAGAGCTATGTTACCACAAGAGAGAAGAAACAGGAAGATCCTATTCTATTGCTTTGCTCTCCTAAGTGTAAGCATCACAGAGATGGTGTAAATGGGGTGCATTCCTGCACCGGAAGTCTTTTCTCCTTTACTTCATCTTTAGGGAGATACATGCTGCTGTAAATTTGAAGCCTGCATGACTTGTAGTTTCTAATAATTTAACCAAAAGGGATTTGAGAAATCTCTATGACAGGACAGTCAACAGCAGACTGATCACTAACAGTTCTGACTTCTGAGAATAGTGATATTCTAGAGAGAATACCTCTAGAAAGAAATATAAACAAGTTGTTTTCCCTTTACAAAGGGAGAGGGAGAGGGAAATAGGCAAGTGCTGAGTTCAATGTCAGCTGCTCCAGGCACGGTAAACTGTCGAACGATGTTCTCAGACAAAGAATTTAACTTCTAATATTTAGGCTTTAATACCTAAACCTTTAAGATCAGATTTCTCATTCTTGTTAAACTTATTCCATGCAGATAATTCAGTTGAATGAGGATGTGTCTCTATTACGTCTTCAGAAGTCTCAAATACGTTATGTATGTATTTCAGGTTTTACTTTAAATCTGGAAAGGTTTCTATTCGCAGATCATCTGAAGAAAATTCTAATGCTACCTTATTAAACCTTTTCTCAAGTTCATTGTAAACTCTTTAAACAAGCTACGTGCACAGTTCAAGAGTACAGGTATAAGTGGTAAAATCACATAGCTGGTGTCAGTTAACAATGGTGATAATGGCACTGCCCACAGCAGAGTCAGTGTTCTACTTTTTAAAATGAAGGCAGGAATAAATCCAGAAAAGCCATCTCTTTTACTCCTGCACCTCAAACACAGGATTTGCTGCCATTCTTTTGTCATGCCTCAAGAATCTGAGGGTTTACAGTTGATGAGTATAACAACAAAAAGGTCATCTACTGCTGTTCAGCTATTAACTCTTATTTGTGAGACTTCTAAATATTAAAAATTAGCGAACAGGCCAGTGCTTCATCAAGCACAGTATTCTGTCTCAAACAACAGCTCTAAGCAGATACCCAAGAGAGAAGAAAATTGCAATTTAATGTGATGCTGCTGTTTCATACTTTCCCAACCTCTTGCCATTTTAAACTGAGAATTTTGTGAGCCTGGGAGGTTTGCCTATTAAACATTCCTTACAATTACTCCTACAATTACTTGTTCAGTCTCTCTTGGAATCCTGTAAACTTACGTAAATAGAAACATCTGACAAGCCATTCCTCAGATATACCATTTCATATGTGAAGAAACACTCCTTCTGTTTCTCCCGCAAGCTCCACTTTATGTCCACTTATGCCTGTTCTGGAAGAGGCTTCAACAGCACAGCTCACTCTTGTCCACTCTCTTCCCCTTTCCCCTCACCCCACAACTTTCCCATACCACTCAGGAGTTTGTCAGCCTCTATTCCATATCAGTCCCCTGTGCCCGAGTGCATGAAAACAAGAACTAGTCTCTTCCCTCCCTTTTGCTTTTTATTCAATGGCAGGACCTTCCCTATTATTTTACAACGTCTTTATCTTCTTAAAACCTTCAATAACAGATATTGTCAACAGCCTTAATTAAATCCAGCAAGACAGCAGCAATCACTCTTTTCTACGTGTGTTCTGTAGCAACCTTCCATCTGTAGAAGCTCCACTGGCTTTTCACATGCTGGCCTATATTATTATTCCTGCTATTTTTTTTGTGCAGAAGTGAGCTTTCTGGATTGTCACAAAATTCTTATTTTTAAATTGTGTCACATTTGCTACCCTCTAGTCTCCAAGATGATTCCAAATTCAAGTGGTCCTTTCCACAGTGCTGCATTATAGAACTCTTCATTGAGTACCACTTAGTCCTGGTACTTTGCTAGTCTTAATTCTGCCTTGGTAAGATCATTTTCACTTTGTCTATTGTTACTTTCACTTTGGACAGATCCTCAGTGAGTTCCCCAGGAAGGATTCCTGCATAAAGTTCTCCCCAGTTTCCTCATCAATGAATACTAATGCAAAAAGCCTACCTTTTCTTTTCTGTAACATGTGTCTCTTCTGAGTGCTCCTGTTGTTCCTTGGCCATCAATTGTCCCTTTAGACTTTCTAGCAAGCTTTTGCTCCTAGTTGATGTGGAGAAAAAATTTTTAGTAGTTTGGTTATTTTGCCTAATTGTTTCTCCTTTTTCTTCTGGCCTGTTGTATTTGTATTTTTCTCTGAGTTTGTGTTCCCCTCTGTTATCTTCTTTTTGCTGTGGTTCAGACTGTCTCTTTACTTCAAGTCTGGTATCCTTCAGCTTTTTCCTAACCCCTTGTAAGGATTTCATTCTCTTAGCTCCCTCTCCTGATTTGCTTTTGACACTTCCCTAACTGGAGTTCAGCCCATCTGCAGAGGATTCTTTGGTCTTTGTTAATCTTTATAGAAATACTGTTTTTATAAAGTGAGTTTTTCAGCGCGAGACTCTCTAACAGATCTCGTGCACTGTTCTCCATCAAGCCAAGGACAGCACTTTGTCTTTAGAGTTCATTCTGTAAAAAATTATTCCACCTAAATAATACCACCTAAGAACGGCATCTGCTTCATAAAGCAATGTGACAACCTACTGTTGTCAGTGGTACTGTTGTGGCTGATGGTTTGCCATGTGTATCCAATCCCATGTTCTTCCCAGCTAGGCATGGAATTTCGACCCAGGTAGATTAGGTGCTTCTCTCTAAGCTGGACAGTTTGCTGTGTTTGGAAACTATTTAGCCTCTCTACAATCTTCTATCTTTCTACCCTTTAAAGGTGAATAGGGGAAGGACTTTTCATCAAATTAATTGAAAGAGAGATCTGTCTTTCAAGAGGAACTATTTTTGAAAGGGGAAACTTTGTTTTTAAATCAAGCTTTGTCTTACGTTTTGAACTTCCTCAAACTCTGTCATGATTTTTGCAGTATAACAGCCATCTTTTTAAAAGTACTCTTAAGGGCAAAACCATCAAACAGGTTACTATAAAACACTACAAGGTCAGTGTTGCTTTATTTCTCCATAGGCTGATCTCTCAAGGAAGGGAATGGCATAGAGTATTGACTGGAAAAAAGACATGCAACTCTGTAAACAAAGTTTAAGCACTGCATTTACCAAAGAAAACTTCCACTTGGAACAGAGTCAGGCTTTTTTTAGTCATGCATTCCTAGCATTAGATAATTAGGTCAATATTTAGGGATGTGAATAAGTGTATCCTGCTATTTAAAAGTGCCAGA
Organism: Pseudopodoces humilis; assembly: GCF_049639895.1. NCBI lineage: Eukaryota > Metazoa > Chordata > Aves > Passeriformes > Paridae > Pseudopodoces > Pseudopodoces humilis. Next base: position 58,675,038 of record NC_142204.1, read on the forward strand.
AATTCTCACCCTGGATAGAGATGGGAAAGCATTTTAGTTTTCCTGCATCTTTTATACAGTTTTCTACCGATGGATTTAGTTACCTAGTGCTAGATATAAAGATCAAACAAAAAAAAGTTAAGGTATTTTAAATTAACATTAAAAAAATGAGTAATGTAAAATATTTAAATCTGAGATTCACCAGTATGAGTTTGTTTTGGGTTTTTTACTTAACATTCACCTCTTTAGTAATTCCTTCCTTTATAATGAGCACTAGAGTAGGACACTTGCTGGAAAGGGGAAGATTCATTAAGAAACATGAGAACTATTTGCAGTTAGTTCTAAGAAATTGCTTGGAAACACATCTCTCTGTTTCTCTCTGGTGAATATGTTTTTACATAAGCAGTGTCTGTTCACTCAAGGGAACATGTTTAGGGAAAGAAGCATCTTCAAACCTTCAGGGTACAATAATGTTGCAGATAGAGTTGGCCCACACAGAATTCACAATTTCATTGCCTAAATCAGCTGCTTCCTCTCTGGGTGTGTTGAGACATAGAGTAGGGGCCTAGCTTAAGTGTCCAAGTCACCCATCAGATCTCCCTCTCTCTGATTACATAGGTGTTCTGTAAGGACGTACTCAAAGCTCAGTGCCAAAAGTTGCACAGTCAACATTTCAACACCAGCCTCCCTGGAGAAGTGCTTTCTTAGACTGCTTTGGACTGCTTTGATATGTCTCTTATATCTAGATCTGATCTGATAATGAAGAAGCATGTCAGAGAGGAAAATTCAGGTGCTGAAGGTTGGTAAGCTGTTCTGAAGAAAATCCTGTATAATACTTTCTTAACAAAGGAACAGGAGGTATGGTTAATCTGAAGAGTATAAAAGTTAGAAAAAAGAGGAATCTGTAAACTTCAGTCTCTGACAAATAGAGGAAGCCTCTTTGTTCTATACTTCACTTCCCAGAGAATCAGCTAAGCTCCATGAAACTCATTCTCATGACCTTTTAAAAATTAATAATTATGTCATACAATTCTTTGAAATTATGCTATCAATTCAGAAATTCACATTAATTATTTCAAACTTTTAAAATGTTGACAGTCAAGGCAATATATGCAAACACTGGAAATATAATCATATTCATCTCAGGTCTTATTTAATTTTTTACTCTGCCCTCTTCAAAAAAGAACAGATTTTTTATTTTATGACTGCTTGAAAGGTCATTAACTTTATTTGCAAGAAATAGTTTGAGGAGGAGAAGATTTATTATGTTGAAAAATAATTAATTGAAGCTGCCATGTAACTTCTCCTGGATTCTACAAATATCTGCTAACTACCAGCTAAAATAATTCAAACATAAAGAAAATCCCACTTTTTTCCTTTGAATCTAGACAATATTGTGAAAAAGTAAGAGTAAGGATGATATAAAAAATATAATTTATTAAAAAAATTAAAAGGGATTTGATTAGTTATACATGAAACTACATCTTATGCATTGTATTGGCAAGTTCAACATTTACACTAGATGGAATTGAAAATAAAGAATATTTGAAGTGATGAAATCAAATAAATTTTCAGTCTCTCATCTGTCATATTAGCTGTAGAGACACATAGACTTAAAATATAGATATAATTTATCATGAAGATTTTAATCAAGTATTGTTACAAGAAACAATTATGCATACTTACCAGATTCTATAAACACCCTAGCCAAATTAGAAGTATTACAAAGAAGAACATCTTGGCTAATTTTTAATTTTAGACTCCTAATATCTACTCTGAACACTCTTCCCATTGTTGTACCAATGCTAATCAAACTTTAGTACCCTGAAAAATGTTAGGCTAAAGATAACTCAGCAAAGAAACACCACAGGAAAAGATTCATATGGAATTTTGATGATTTTTTTGTAAATGAGTACCTTCCCTTGCTGAGATGATGGAAGTGAGTTACAGGGAAGGGCGCGAGTGGAGTTTGCTGCTGCCAAGATTCCCCAAGTGGCTCTGTGTCCCTCCTCAAGGGTTAGTCACGGTTAAACACAACAGCTCATCAGGCAGGACCAAGAGCAACAACATCTATCCATAGAAAATGCTCCTATTGCCCCTAAAATACCTTAGGAAGAGCAGGATGGAGAGGAAAACTCTCTCTTGTCCTAAAAAATAAAGTGGTTGTAGCAGAGACACGTTGGACCTGAAAGACAAATCAATTCACTTGGGACAAGACGCTCATGACTCCCTTGGGAAAGGGCGATGGCTTTGGCAGCAGCCTGCATGGAAACACCAGAGGCAGAAAGGCAGGAGCAACCAGAGCATTGCCTCTTCCCCATCAGCTGCCTCGCTTGGCTTTCTGCATCCTTCCAATTTGTCTGTCAATCCCTGTACCACCCTTTCGTTGTTCTCTGCCAGCCTGGGGGCTTGGAGAGCAGCTGCCCTGGTGTTCCCAGGGAGGTGGAGGCCCTGCAGAAGGGCCCTTGTGGCACTGCTGGGAGGCTGCAAACCATCCCTGAGTAGCCATTGCCTCTACCCACACGGCCAGCAGCACACGGGGCAGCTCTTCCTCCTCAGCAGCAGAAAATGAACTGGGTCGGTGGCAGTCGGTGAGTGAAACTCTACAAAGCCAACAGAAACAGCTCCATGTTGTGTCAGTGTCCCTCACAGACTGGGCACTGCCATGGTGTGTTTAACAATCCTTATGCCCCCTCACAAACCAGACACTGCCATGTTGTGTGTGGAGCCACAGTGTCCCCTCACAAACCGAGCACAGCCATGGTGTGTATTTCAGGCCTCATTTCCCCTCACAAAGTGGGGATAGCCATGGTGTGTGTTTCAGGCCTCATTTCCCCTCACAAAGTGGGCATAGCCATGGTGTTTGAGACCAAATGAATGTCTCTCCACAGAACAGTAGTACCACAGGGTGTGTGTTTCAGGCATGGTGTCTCCTCACAGACCAGCAGTCCCTGGGGTGTGACAGCCCCAGAGTCCCCTCCTGAGCCAGAGTGTGAGAAAGTGCAGGTGCCCTCCCACCCCAGGCAAGGAGTCACATTTGGGCTCAGTGTCTCTCCAGACAGGGGCTGGATGAGGCCTTTCTCACACCCTCACAAAAAGCTGTGGTTAGCATTTGGAGAAAAGGATGTACAGGTATTGAGATTCACTGAAAAAGTAAAGCATCACAAACTGAGTTGAAATTATAAAGAAAGAAAAGATAATGGTCTGGTTTTGTGGGTGTTGTGCCCTCTGCCAATCTACCCCACAGATTTTGTCAGCCATTGGGAAGCAGCATTTTTGAGCACAGCTTTGTATAGAGTCATCCAGACTCTATGCAGAATCAAATTAAAAGAACACCCTACCCATCTGGAAGTCTTCCCAGCAAACTGGGAATTTGTCTGAGTGTTGTCTCTGGAAATCTTCCCAGCAAATTGGGAATTTGTCTGAGTGTTGTCTCTGTGAAGCAGGAGGAAGGGAAAGTTTCAGTTGGGAAAAACCCCAAAACACCAACCCAAACTTTGTTCTAAATGCCTGTCTGACATACTCTCTGTAAGAAAACCCAGTGTGTAGGAGGAGTATTGCACACATTTAGCAAATACAAACCAACCTGCTGCTTGCTATTGCTGGTAGTATCTGTCAGGGTTCCTCAGGTGAATCTGGGGTTTACATTTTAGGTGTCAGAAAAACTACACATCACTGGGGTTTCTCCCCACTGCAAGGGTGAATGTTATACCCATATGTTTGGAAAGTTTGCTCTAACTTTAAGCAAGAGGTAATTCCAAGGGAATAGTCAGTATTTCTAACCCTCACAAAAAGTTGTAATCTTACTGACCTAAGGACTGCAGCCATGCTCACTCTGCTCATGGAACAGTGAACCCAACTTCCAGTTTTATGCACCAACCTCTATAGGTATTTCACATAAGACTATGTTTGACAGGTGAGATAAGTAGTTGGAGGTATAACTGTCTCCTATATTGCACAAACAACAGCAACTTGTAGTGTCAATCTATTTTGCTTTCCTGTTTTACAAAATGTCCCCAGTATTCTGGAAAATACCAAAAGGTAAAAGCTCATTTAGTGTTCCTTTGGTTTGTATACTAATATAGCTTTGTAGCTATGTTGCAGCATGACAAAGAAAATTAGGAGAAAATAATATATTGACAAAGATTTCTTAAGTTTTAAGAAATTACAGATTGATGAAATGTGCATTAAAGTCAAACGACTAAAAACTTTTTCTGTTTCCTTTTTTCATGTTAAATGTGTCTGGTGACCTAATATCGAATGTGGTCCTATCCTTACTGGAGTAAACTAGGATCAGTCAGAATTACTTTAACAGAGATATGTTGACTTTACTACCTGAAGGTTTGACCTATTATAACATAACATGTAACATAGCATAACATTATAACATAAATATATTTGTGTCCTAAAACCTCTGAACCATTGATGAGAAATTTAAGCCATGACTCAAGATTATACTTTTTCAATTGAAATAATAATTATTTGCATTTTTCAGAAGCAGAATCATATTAAAGCAAGAAAGGAGAAAACAAAAGGTAAACAGTTTCAGCCCTATTGGATTTTATGTTGTTATATAAAAGCTTTAATGGGTTCACTTATGTAAAACTATGAAAGCTATTGGAGTGATATTCAAAACAGTAGATAAACAGTTACAGTGTTTTTCTCTGACTTTTAGGGGGAAAGTCTTGTTCTAGATTTACTAAACTGAATTACAGCAAGAAGAGGAAGGAGACAGAGAAGGTGTGAATGAATGAATGAATGAATGAATGAATGAGTGCATGCCTGGGCCCAATTTTGGTTTTCCTGGATTACTTCTGTTACCAGGTTGTGTTGGTATGTGGGGACACAAGGGATTGCATGAAGCCTTAGGTGATAACCATGTGGTCATCTGGCCTAACACACACATACACAGCCATTCTTCTGGGCCATGTAAAGGATGTTAGGCTCATTAAAGTCCTTTTTCTAGTATTTGCAAAAGGAGGACAGCTTATTTGTGTTTTGAATCTGAAAGTGAAATAAAGGAATCAAACTTATCCCTGGCATAGTAGAAGACTTTTCAAACAGGAAAGTTAAATAAAACAGCTATTAAAAATGGCTATAACCATAATAATATAAAAAATAAATTGAGTCAGTTTCCTCCTCAGCAGCAGGAAAGAAAGAGACAGTATAGGGAAGCTCCACCACTGAAGCTGACACCACCAAAACCCAGAGCAAGATTTTTTTGTCAATATGCATAGGCATATAGAGGAAAAACAGGCTGACTGTATAGAGACAGTTACTCATATTAAAACATTTACAAATATGAATATGGGACCAAGAAGCAACTTGTCCTCATCACTCTCCCAGTTTCCTGGAGACCTATGAGCTCTCTGTTTTCTCAAGGATTACTGGTCTAAGCCACATAATTTATATTATAACTGTGTAATTTGCTTCAGTGGAGAGGAAAAACAGGAAAAGACAAAATTGTTTTTAGTAATGTAGTACTAAATTACTAAACACAGTGGTAATTTTCTAATTCCCATAATACAATTAGTAATACAATTAGTAATTTAGAGGTGATGGGGAAAAATGTATCTGGGACACTGAAGGGAAGTGGTTGCATTTTGGGGCTGTGGACACTAAAGTAACATGAATTTTAAAGTGTTGATTTGTACACAGGATGATTTTACCTTACTGAAGATATTCATCTTAACTGAAGAACAGATATTTTCCATAGATAAAATCATCCTAGAAAGATAAAGATAATAATAAATTATACTAAAAACTATTTACCAATGAACATGTTAAGTATGTTAGTTACATATAACCTGCAATCATGAGAGAAATAAAATCCAGTGCTATTTTTTGTTTTGGCATTGCCTTCAGTTTTCAATATCCTTCTCTTGTTTAGAAAAAAAACAAAAATTTACTGGGTTTATTTATCCATCTGCTGTACTTAATGATTTTAGGATGATTACAAATAGTCTTTGCAAAATGGAGGAGTTTGCTTCCTATATTATTGTCCTGATATATTCAAAGTGTCAGTCATATGTCTTTTTAGTCCTTGTAACAAAAATTCTTTCTGAATTCCTAATTCCTAATCTTAGAAACTTTTCTTTTTTACTTTTTCCTCTTCTTTTTTTTTTTTTTTTGTCAGAAGACTATTTTCTTTGTCAAGAGAGACAAATTTGGACAACAGTAAACTGTGTTATTATAGATAGCACATCTGGTGTATGTAATCTTGCTGATTTGTTTGGTTATCTTATATGCTTCCTGAAAAGCGCCTTTAAATTTTTTTAGGTCTTTGTCCTTGCCACGTTTGGTATCTTTTATTTTAAGATGTATTTTTAGTGGTTATAAACAAAGTTTGAGAAACAAGCATTTAAGGACTAAATTTTTGGTATCAAGATAACAATGATTTATTTTGAATATAAATATTATATTTTGATTATTTTTCAAGGCAATAAAAAATAAATTAAGAGCAAACAGGGCATAAGAATTCAGAGATATTTAACCATGTATTTTTATATTAGGAATAGTTTGCTAAATCTTGCTTGCTAATTTCAAAAGAATTATCTATACTGGTAATGTGTTGTTGAAGCTTCTGTCAAAAACTTATTCTCTCCTTTAAAAAACTAAGGAATATTTTGAAAGAAAGAAACTTAAGTCGAAAATGAAGGTCCTGGAAGTATCATCTCCTAAGAGTTCAGCAGTCAGTTTGGATCTTCTTAATCTATATGTGGTTAACCAGATATCAATCAAAAAAGACAACACTGGTGAGTTTTGGGTATTCTGACTTCTCATAATTAATTGTTCTTAACTATTACTGCTGTTATTTTAGTTCTTGTTCTTCCATTTACAACTTAACCCTCAAATAAGCGTTGTTTTATTTTTAAAATAAAAAATTATATGAAAATTCAAAAATTATGACTGAATAAAAAGGACATAGGAGGAATCAAATAACATTGGCTCCTGCCTACTTCTCCTTTAAAGCCTTGTGCAGTGTCCTGGTTCCAGGCCAGGCCAGGGTTAATGTTTGCAGTAGCCAGGACAGGCGTGGCAAGGACCGTGAGGTGATTCTGCACTTCCTCACATCGTGCACAGGGGGCCGCAGGGGAAGGCGTCCTGTCTGGTGGGGTAATGGGAAGTGAGTGGCTCCCTGTGGTGAGCACCTACCTGTGAATCATCACTCTGTTATTAATATCCTTTCTTATTTCATTGCTGTTTCCAGTAAATTGTTCTTATCTCAAGCCATGATATTTACCTTTTGTGCCTCCAATTCTCCTACTACACACACTACCTCCCCCATTCTATTCATTAACTTTACCCCACATCCATTTCTTTTCCTCTTTGCTCTTGAATGGGTCCATTTCCCATCTACTTCCTTTTTCATAACTTTGGGGGCATTTGGAATAGTCTTGTCAGTTCTACCCAGATTATCTTTCCTAAAATCCATTATTAAACTTCTTGAGAAACCTCACTAAAATTTGAGTCATAGCTCTTTAAATGTAGATGTGGTACTTAAGGATATGGTTTAATGGTGGACTTGGCAGTGCTGGTTTAATGGTTGAATTCAAAGATCTTAAAGGTCTTCTTCAATCTAGACGAGTCTATGTTTCTATGATTCTTGTCATCTGTGACATATTCATAAACGAGATTATGGAACTTTATCCTATGCTCAGAAGAATAGAAGGTGACTGAGGAAAGCAACAGAACCTGTACACACACGGTGGCTGATTAAAATTATAAATAGTTTTATACTATCGTGCCATTTAGAATAGAGTTTTTGTATTGTTAACAGCTAAGAAAGAAACAAATATGACTTTAAATGGATTAAGAAATCTAAACCAATAGCTTTTGTACTCCAATGAAAATTCAGGAACCTCAAAGCTTTCTCCAAGCCCAGTAATGACATACCAAATACAATCATTGCAGAGAACATGCGGAAGCCAGTCCACATTGATATCACTGAAGATGAAAAAAAACCTATCAGGAGACATAACTTGGAGCTTCCCACGTCACCCCTACGAACACAGCACAAGTCAAACTTAGACATTCTCCAGAGCAGGTACTTGTATAAAATAGGCAATAGTTATACAACAATGTGACAGTGAAGTTCTGGGAGAGGAACTTCACGATAGTTTTAACATACCATTGTAAACAGGGAAGTTTCACAGCCACTTCTGTCATTCCAGTGATACTCTTACTGTGGGAGAGTAATTAATAAATTCTAAATAAAAAACTGCACATGAAACTGTCTGTACATACACTAAGTTTATCTCAAGGAGCAAGTTATTCAAAAAGTATTACCCACTTAATTGTTTTCTCATCCAGCTTTGGACACCCTAAAATTGCCAACTCACAGACAGGCTGCTCATAACTACCTAAGAATAAAGCTGTTTTAAGATGTATTGAAAAATATTCATAAGTTATTTTGAAATTAATATTCAGAATATTTTAATCTTTTGGATCTTGTATTTCATAGTCTGTTTTAATTAATTTTACAAGGTTACAAAAGCAAGTTTTGGACAGCAGAAGACAGCATCTCTCAGAAAAAGTAAAATACCAACATAATGTAAGTTTATTGTTCTTTTGATATAAAACTCAAAATGTGCAGTAATTACTGTATTTTTAAATGATTTTTCAAAGAGAGGCCAAATCTCATGGATACTGAAACACATGAAGTCTTCTTTCACTTTAGGACTATATTGATAAATTATTTTCCTGCTACAACTTACATATTTATTGAAAAAAGCTAAAAATGTATTTATATCCATCTCTCCTCAGGATAGCATTTGTGTGCATGCTTCAGATTAAGTAGGTACTTACATATTTCCCTGAAATAAGAACTTATTGCCTTAAACTTTTCATGAAAAGTCATATCGGAACAGAAAATTTTCTCTTCTTTGTGGTTTATGTGCAGAGATGTAAAAGATATTGAATGGCTTGATTACTTTGAACTTTATGCTTAAATCAAATCAATTTTAGATAAATAAAATATCTCTTTGTTATGTTTTGTCTAGCTGTCACAAGGAACGGAATTACGCTATATTGATTCTAGTATGGAAAATGAAGACAACATGGCAAGAGTTTTTAGTGCTTGTCCATTTTCCTCCTCTGGTTGTCAGTTCTCTAAGCATACACAACTTTCAGAAGAAAATTTCAACACAAACCTAATGGGCAACATTTGGGAAAAGACCTATGAAAATAAGCTGCAAAACCAGGTTTGGTTAATATTTTACTTCCACTGAATTATTTTAAACTAACTTTCATTTATTTGGTGTGTAAAACTTGTGTAATGGTGATGGCAATTATGACTGATCAACATTTTTTGTAGGCTGGTGGCAATGAATATTCTGTATATATAAATATATTTATTTTATTGTTCTGAAATGACCTCAGCTTGGGCTTTTTTCACTGAGCTCTCAGTGTTGCTGATATCTACAGAGAGAAAATTAGTCACATACTGGTGGCTTTTTTTTTTCCTGGCTTGTAAATTTATATAAAGAAAACTGAAATATAGTTAAAAATACAGCTTTCTTAAACATACAGTTAGTGTAACTGGATGTTGCATGAATACAGGTGATTCCATGACATAGTTTTTTATCTTTTAATGTCTCAATAAATAACATAGCTCTTACAGTATTCTCAGTGCTCTGCTGTTTAACTCCTTACTTTTAAGAAACAATAGAAAGTTATTTGTTCTGATGCATGTTACTATTTCTTCTTTTTGTTAATTTTGTGATACTTAAAAAAAATCATCCTTAGAAAAGTGATAGCAAATATAATATTGTTTATTTTTAATATATTATTAACTGGAAATAATAAAACAAATTCTATGTGTTTCACCAGTGGTATTCTGAAGTCTTGAGGTAAGTGAGGAAGGAATGCTCCAGGAGTTGGGGAGATGACGAGTTGTTCAGGGAGTGAGTAGGCCAAAACCCACAGGAAGCTGACCTGAAGAACAAAGAAGCCCAAGTAATATGTTTTCAAAACACAAGAACAATACACCCCTATGTGCAAGAGAATGATTAGATTTGGAGGCCAGTTTGGCTGAATCAGGGAACTCCTGACTGAGGTCAAATGCAAAGAGAAAATGTACAAGGAGGGATGGGCAACCCAGGAAGAAGACAGGAGTATCCCCTCAGCTTGGAGGGGTGGTATTAGGATGGTCAGAGCTGAAAATCATAATGGGTGAGAACAGCAAGGAAGACTTCTGTAGGTACGTCATCAAAGAAAGGAAACCAAGGAAAATGCTGTCCACTGCTAAATAGAGTTGAGACCTAGTGACAAGGACATGGAAAAGCCTGAGGTACTCAAAAACTACTTTGCTTCAAGCTTTTCAGACAAGATCTGCTCTCTGTCTCATCTTAAAATGCAGTCAAGAGTTGTGGGGAGTTGTATGAACCAGCAGGGAAGGAACAAGTTAGAGAATCCACAGTAACCTGGATATATAGAAATATATGAGACTGGACAGAGTCCAACCCAGTATATTCAGGGTGTTGGATGACACCACTGCAAGGCAGATATTTATCACCCTTGTAAGACTGGTGATCACAGCTTCCCAGTGAGAAGAAATGCACAAATATTATGTCCATCTGCAAAAACATAAGCGTGATTTGGGGAAGCATCATCTCTGTCCCTGGAAGGATTAATTTGCCAGAGGCAATTCCAAGGTACATGAGGAACAAGGTGTCTGCAAACAGCCGTCAGATTTTCCACGGTCATACTCTGCCTGCTGGACCCAATTGCTTTCTATGATGGAATTAGTAACTCTAGGAATTAGAGAGAACAGCAGGCATTATTTACCTTGACTTTAGGAAGGCTTTTGACAAAGTTTCCCATGGGATTCTAGTAGCCAAAATGGGTAGCTATGAATGAGATGAATGGACAATAGGATGAGAAAAAACTGTTACTGTCATGCTCAAAGTAGTCATCTGTTGGCTAAAGTTTGTTTGGCAACAGTTGGGCTATAAGGAGGTCTGAGCTTCTGCTATAAAGATATAAAGAAATAAAAATAATGGGAAAATATGTATATTTTTGGAAACTCAAGCTGAAAGTTTTAAAGACTGTAACAATTATGTATATTCACAGTTTGACAGCTTCTACTGTTTTCTCAGCCAGGAAACAGCTTTGATCAAGACCCTTGGAATACAAAACCTCCAACCCAGGGTATTTTCAGGAAGTCTGATACAGTGCCTCAGGAACTGCTGTTCAAGCCGTTTGATAGGTAGGCAGTGATTTTACATTAATGAGGAAAATAACAGTCAAGTTTAATTAAGAAAAACACTAAAATAATCTGAATCTTATTGTTACTTGGCTTTTTCACTAACTGTTTTTCAAATAGAAATTGAGATCAAATGGAAATACTAAACATACAAAGCTATTTAAATTTGCTGAAAAGCAGCACAGTCTGAATTTTGGGTAGGCACTTGGAACCATGATCTATTTTTTGCAATGTCACAGACATGATAGTGTTGCTGAATTCACCTTGAATGATAGCACAGATTTACTAAGAGGCCATGAGAAGGGTGAAGCTTCTGCAGGGTGAAGCTGCCCCAAGTGTTAGTAGTTCAGGGCACTATTGGGAGTCCTTTTCTGATGATATTGATGCAATAGCAATTGAGCATCTGTACCTACATTATTAATACTAGGGATTCCAGGAACAAAGCATTTTCTTTCCTCCTCTTTCATATGTGATCCTACTACAGCTTTCCTTTTTTCCCTGTAACTGATTCAATGATACTTTCTATGCGAATATACACTTTGTTTTTAAAATAATGTTTTTAAAATAGAAATGTTTTTAAAATGTTTTTAAAATAGAAATTAAGAATATATTTCTTTTTGTATGTGCTGATCTTTCAAATCACAGGTGGTTTAGGGCCAGACTTATTTGTACTGAACACTTTATTTTATTTTCTTTTAAGAGACTCTCCCTTGGACCTAGAGGTCTTACACAGCCAACCTTACTTTACTCCTTCTATTCCATAAGTCTGCCATTTGGTTGAAAGTTCCTGTCCGTCTCTGGTTTAGGCTAGATAGAGGCATAAAAAGGCCATACATTATTTTGCTGTTCCTGAAGTGCCTGCAGCCTGTTTGCTTGGGGAGTCATGTGACCCATAAACTCACTGGACAAATAATAACTAAACACATCAGCCACCTTAACTTCCACTCTTCTTGTAGATTCTCCTGGCTTTCTCCAGCAAAACCTAAAGTGAGCATAGAGTTCACTTTGCTGAGTGAATTCCTAATTAATATATTTACATGGAGCCCTATATAACCTTATCTCACCTACATCTCTCATTTCTCCACCAGCTATCAGGCCTGCACACATCTGCTTATGTTACATCCTCTCATCTTCTACCCATTCATGGGTCACTAACAACATCTCCTTTCCAACTGCTCTGCAAATTTCTTTCTTTCTATTCTCTGTGTTTTGTTTTCATCCATTGTAGCCATAAATTCTTACACCTCAGGAGATCACAATTCTTTTGTGAAGGGAGTTTCACTGTATGTGAAAAGTAGAGTATAAATTTATACAACTGTTTAATGTAACATACTGACAATATAATCAATGTGCATAATTCTGAAAGCTGTGGAACCTCAATGTTATTAAATATTAATTGAAAGTTTTCATGCCATATTTCCTCATCTACTCTTAAATTTTACTTTGTATTACAAAATATTCAGCTGGACTCTCTGAATTGCTTCACAAAATAGTTTTGCCTTCCTCATGTAGACCTATCCAAGTATCTTCAGGAATAAACTCTAGTGTGTTTAGCCTTCTAAAACTGTCCCAGTGATGTTTCTGTAAGTACAGGAAACTAGTTCCTCATTTAAGTTTCATAGAATCTTTATCCAATTCCAAGTATTTGCTGAACAAACACCACAGGTGTTTTCTCCAGTAAGAGTTTTCTGTACTGCATTTCAGTTTTCAAGTTCTATTGATAGCTTTGCTCAGAACACTTTAAAGGAAGGCTTTTTTTAAAGGGCTTTTTTTGAATGGCCTTTTTGCCAGATCTCTGTCCTTCAGAAGAATCTCATCTTTTTGCTCAGAGTTTCTGAAAGGTCAGTCAGCAGATCCAGCCTGGAAGCCAGTCAGTGAAAATGCTAGATTAAGAGCCAAGTAAGTGAAAGCATGATAGCTTTCATGTCCATGATGCTCACATAATAAAATCTTCAAAACCACTGCTCTCAGAAGTGGGGTAGGGAAGTAGGGTAACAAAATGTCTGACTGACCTCCTGACACTGGAACAGAAAAATTCTGTGCTGAATCAGGATTACTGATTTCAAGTACAAATGAAAGTCACTTGTTATGGGTTTTCAGTATGGAAGAGAAATATAGTCTTAAGCAAACTACTTTTATGAAGGGGAGAAACTATCTTCCTCTTTATTTATTTTCCTCCCATTTTCTTTTTCTCCCCGAAGTGGCTGCCTTTGGTCAGCTGGTGGAGCAGCAGTGACATACTGTGGCTGATTTTATAAATCACAGTTCCCTGTCCAGGAGGATGTGCCTCATGGCTTTGTATATTTGGAGACATGAAGAAATAGAACCTCTTTTAAATCAATCTTGCTATAAAGTAGATATAAAACATAATAAAATACACAGTTTTTCAGTTGAAATACTGTATATTTAGGAAAAAATCAAATGTAATGAGCAGTGAAGTTTTTGAGATTTTTATCATCAAGTTACTATAAAGTGTTACATTAACAGTGAGTCTTTTGCTTATTTGTGTACTCAGAAAAATGTTTTTTCTTTTCTCCTCCTGTTACACCTCATTGCCTACCTCCAGGCCAGACTGCATGAATTCAGCCAGGAAAAATCCAGTGATAATAGCCAGTAATGAATCAGACAACTGTGAAGGAAAACAAGAACCAATATTTGATGTTGTGAAAGAAATTGAAGAACTAAAAGGTCCCCAAGAGGGAAGTGGTTGTTCCTTTCTGGCACTATTTGAAGAGGAGACTCAACCAATCCATAATAATCCTTCCACAAAGCATTTTAATTCTTTTTCTAACCAAAGCAACACTGATGTTTTTTTCACTGTTCCTGATGTTAGAAATCAAATTACCAACAGAAATTATTCTTATGATACTGAAAGGGTTTATCCTGCAATCAATGCAAAAGAAAATTCAGTAGACAGACACCTTGAGGGCATTTTCACAGCTCCAGAACAGGTTTTCCTTAAAAGTAACAATGCATCAAGTACAAGCTATGAGGAAACCAGTAGACTTCATAAAACCCACCTGCAGAAATGCCATGAGGGACAGCACTACTTCATACCCTGTGAAATGAAAGGAAAAAGAGCAAACCTTGAAAAAATTGGTGCGTGTCACATTTTACAGACATATATTCTGGGTTTTATTCTCCTTTTAAAGACATATGTTCTTATAACCAGAGATGTGTCTGCCCTGACTGAAAACGTCATGTATCTTCAGAATGCAGTCACATAATTTTAAATCCAACTATTTAAATTATTTTAAAAACTTTTCAGAAACTTTTATATTCAAATTGCATTTATTCTATTGCATTTCAAAATCAAGGTTTACTATTTTTCAATTTTAGAGACATTTGCTTATCACCATGATCAGCAGAATGGCCTAAAGGAGAATGTGCATAATTCTTCAAGAAAAAAAAGGTGAGTGTCATGGAAATTACCAATATATTAACCAGAAATAACTGCAAAGACCTTGCTGAATTGGAGAAATCATGCTAAGAGCACAGGATGGCAAAATTCTGAACAGTATTACTGAGGACTCAAGTTTTCTCTGTGAGAATAGTACTGTACAATGTGAATGAATTTATGCGCAGGTAAGCCCATTATACGTCTGTGTATCTGCCCATAATAAGTACACAGAAATACTTCATGGGACAGTTTGGAGTTCCTGAAATTCAGCTGTCGATCTGGCTTGTCCTCTAAAATACTCTGTCTCATTCCATTGGCTACAGAGCAAGTGTCTTCCATGTGCTGAGTGCTCTGTGTTTTCCTAAAGACTTGTTTTTCAAAGACTGATACATAGCACCTTCCATTTTACAAAACAGCACTATCTTCTGCCATTGTTTTGACTCAATTTTTTTTGACTCCTTCAACAGAAATGAAGTTTATGAAAAACATATTCTTGGTGTTAAATCTCAGGTTCAGAGATAAGTCCAGTGATCTCAGTAGTGGAGAGCATTTAATGGTTACTGAAGACAAAATAAAAATTGAAAAGTCACCAGTAAGGGCTTTAACACAGAAAGAAAATAGAAGTACTGGGGGAAAATAACTTACCAGAGAACTTTGTGTTTGCATTCCTCAGTGATGACAAGCCTGTGAAAGAAACAGCCTGGAATCAGAACCATCTCTTTATATTTGAAGAGGTAACTTTAAAAAATGTTTCTTTTTTGTCAAACCCACTGTTTGCATGATCCATTTGAGATGGAGAAAGATTGTCCACAACAGTTAGAGACTGAATATAGCTTTACTGAATTAACTGCCGTGGAAGCTTCTTTTCCATCATGGAATTCAGAAAGAACTGCTGCTAGTGACATGGTTCAGCCCTTCTAGGTCCACAGTTCACATGGTTTCATTAACCTCAGCTGATGCCTGAAAGATGTTGAATAAGCTACCCATCAACACTTAGGATCAGATCTTGCTGGCAATGCCCGGACATTATATGCAGGATGCTTCTGTGTTATAAAGGAGCTTTGTGCCAGTATACATATAAAAACTGTTTCAGACATCTTGCCTGTAGAAGCCACATATGGTACTACTCAGGAGTAAAAATACCTCTTAAATAATTTGTGGTACAGTGCAGTAACTCCTTTATGTAAATACAGAAACTGAATGTTCCTCTCTAAACCTGAGATGCTAATCCAGCTGAACCCTCACTATTAATATGTTATTATTTTTAACAGTTCACAACAGCACAAGAGGAAAGATATAAGTTTGGAGTGAGTTCATATCTTCATGAGATGGAGATGGGTTAGTACTATTTAAACATTATCACTTAAAATTTTTTTCTCTGCATGTGAAACTGAAACAGCTATTTTTAAAGCCAAGGAGAATGATCTTTTTGGGATGTTAACTTTGGTGAGGGCTTGTATTTCTGATTCACACAGCACTGTAAAAAGACAACTAGCATTATCAGGTAACTAAGAATTAGCTGTTTTTGTTTTTCCTTGAAGAGATATTCTCTTCCACTAGACTATATGCTGTCACTCCACATGTGGACAGAGGGAGCAGAGTAAGCTAGGCAATCCTACATCCTTCCTAGTCTCTCAGTTGCTGTAGGGTCAGCTGTGCTGGCTCCATTTCACACTGGAAGATCTCTCAGGGGCCTCCAAGAGAGAAATATGTAATGGCAGCTACTGTGCACATGGAGTCTGCTGTGTTCTCTCACAGGCTGTGCTCTACAGAGTCACTCCTCCTTTTGAGTAGCACAGTTCTGTTGCTGATTAACAGCACAGCTGAGGCTTTGGGGAACCAATCTCACAAGCTCTGTTGTGTTGACCTGAGAAGGACTGGCTATTGCTAAGAACTAGATTCACCTTGCTAACATCTTATTCTTTAAACAGTATCTCAAAACTGCATCAGAAATAGTAATGTTTAATTCTAGGTGCTGTACTTGAGAGTTGGATCTTTGGGGAATGTTTGGTGAGTAACCTTTCTTTCTTTTTTATCTAATTTTTCAAGATGTGGAGTCACCACTCAGCAGCCTGTCTCACAGTTATTCCCCAAGGCAGACTGAGAGCTATTTGAGCTCTAGTCCTGACACAGTGAGTAAACCCTTGTAGGCTGGCTTTATTTGAATCATGTCTTTATGCCCGAGTGCCATAGGTGGATGTAGCTGGAATCTCATTTTGTTTTGCATGAGATAACTTCACATGTGATGAGAACAATAAATTATTAGCTGTAAATCTTCCTAAGTAGTTTGACAGACATGTGGTCTGTTCTCTTGATAATGACTGGCCTCGTGGAATTAGCATGACTGTGGGAAGATGCTAAGTAACGTTCTATGCTCTTCCTGTTTGTATAGCTTCCTTAGATTACATGCCTGTAAAACAGAATGATTTGACACACTGTGTTTTCAGTCATTCTTGAACACAAATGTGCCATGGTGTAAGAGTCTAAATTGCATGTGAGAGTGAAAGTCTGCCTTGGCCACCTTCGCTTCACCAAGAGCCAGAGGTACATCCTTGGAGAAGGAATGAAAAAACCTGCAAACAACCAAAAGCAGACAGTTCTGGCCTTTCTGTTTAGTTCTGGCCTTTCTGTTTAGTTCTGACCTTTCTGTTTATTTCACTTAGTTATTAGCAAGTCATTACTTTAGTCTTTAGTTACTGAACTATTGGAACCGTTACAATTGCACCATTCTGTTCAAACAGTCTGAAGAAGAAGAGACAGCCAAAAAGAAGGAATATCTGAATGAACAGTTCTTGAAGGCACATGATGCCTCCCTATTCTCAGCCTCAGCAAGCAGAGAGGCTCCCAAGAGCTCCCACACAGAAAGTGTGGGTACGCAGCCCAGCAGTACTTTGGCTAGAGAAGAAGCAAACAATCTTCAGGAGAAAAACTTTGTTTTTTGTGCCACAGAGGTGGAAAATAAAACCCACACAGCCTTGTCTCAGGGTGCATCACACCGTGCTCCTAAGAGGGAGCATGTCACTCGCAGCACCAGGTGCGATGTTTGGTCGCAGACCGAGGGCTGTGTGACAGAAATAGAGAAGGTGGATGTGAGCACCCAGTGTGGCACCTTGAGGGTGTGCAGCTGTGGGGGATCCCTCCCCGCTGCCCGCAGCCCGGGCGGGGTTCGTGCACCCAGCACTGCCGGCGCTGCAGGAGAGCACGAACGGCCGGTGCAGGAGGTGCCGCAGCCCGCGGGCACCGGCAGCGCAGCTGGGACAGACGCCCTCTCCTCGGAGACCGAGTACCTCAGTTTGGCTGGCAGAAGGACTCTAGAGGTGCTGAACTACATTGATAAAATGAAGGAGAGAAATATGCAGTGATCAACTATGGCACGTAAAGAACACAATAATTTTGTCCTGTTCTTGGTGTATTTCATTCGATTGACATATTCTGATTTTTCTAGCATAGTTAGCCAAAGAATATTTTTACTGTTTGCTTTAACTATCAGTAATTATGGGTTTCTGTCTACCTACTGCTATCTCAAAGTATGGGTTTCTATAAATATCCAACTACTAACAAAGGATTTTACAGTAGCCTAATAAATACAAATGTTAGGAATTATATTGGTTTCCTCACCATATAGAATTCTGTAGTTTGGAATTGATTCACTATGTTTATTTTAACGTAATGGGATGATGTTGTTCTACTTCAAAACATATTTAGTGTGGCTCTGAGTTCAGAGCCATTGTCTGATTCTCACCCATTTTAACAGAAAAACTTGCCTTTGTCATGTGTTCATACTAAACACAAACATGGGAAACAACAGAAAATATACATCTGCACACATAGAATGGAATGTAATTTTAAAAGTGCTAATTTATTACATTTTTTAAAAATGTTCAATTTTCCTTCCATAGCAGATCCATTCATTCATTTTCTGGCTGTTAATCTAAAAAATCTTTCATGTGTTCCTGTATTCTGTCTGCAAATTAAAAATCTGAATTACTTGCCTCTTCATTTCAGTATTTGTGTGAAGCTACAAATCACAATAAAAGTTTCTGGTAATATTGTTTCTAGGTTATATTCTTGCCTTCTAAAAAGGCCTTTACCTCATGGTAAAGGGGTCAGGGAGACTCCTTGTTACTAACATCAACTTACAGATCCATGCACCTTCACTTCTATATAGGTATCTCTCTGTCTTAACTGTGTGTGTATGTGTATGTGTATATATATATATATAAAAACCTGTGTATATATATCTATATACATATGCCTATGTACATATATAAATGCCTGTGCTGGCACTAGCCAGCTGGCTGCATGCAGGGTTCCTCTTCTTCACAAAATGGGTGTTGCACTATATTAGGAACGGTGAAGCAGTACGACATAGACTCTCTAGCTGGGTTATACAAGAGAGCAAGTTTTATTATTCCCAATCTTCATTTATATGCAGGTCTGAGAAGGTCTGAGAGGTAAAACTCTCATTGGTCATTAAACCAACACATCACTATTATTGGACAATTGGGTACACCACCTCTTGACCTTTTCTTGCAAGTAAACAACAGGGATCCAAACAACACCTGCAAAGGTTGTCGTCCTTCTCCAAGGACTGTTTGGATTCCTCCTTATGATTTCTCAGACCAGAGTGAGAACCTTGTGTGATTTAGTTTCACACAGGCTCTGTGCTCCCTGCCTGTTTTCAGCATCCATAAATGGGCTTGGGCAAAAGCTACACTGGAGATTTCCTTAAACAGAAAAGGAGATTTCCCTCTATAAGGTTAATATATTGTGCTTTTCTCTTGGAGACTGCTGTTAAAAGATTCACTGCCCTTATTCCCACCAGGTCAGGGTTTTTTCTATGTTTTGTAGAAGGGGTGTCACCCAGCCTGGATGGGACTCGTCACCATTCTTTGTCTCTGTTCTCACCGTTGAACTAGTGGCTGCTTTTGCTGCTACATTTTATTTTTGAAGCTAAGAGCCATTTTTAAAAGAAGGTCTACATTGTTCAAGAGTTTGCAGGTTTATGGCTGTGCTATTTTTAAAACTAGCAGCTCAGAAATTTCAGTGGACTTTACTTGGAAGAAAATAGCATTGTCTTTTATATGTATAAATTGCATACATAGGAAGTGGTTTGAACAGGCAGATACTTAAACTGTGTAACTATCACTTAGCCAATTCACTGCCTGCTTCCTAAGGCTTGACATAAGCAGATTTTCTTTTTTAGGTTGCCTCAATTTATTGTCAAAGCAAACTCCCTAGTAATTTTTTTTAAGCTGCAATATTCATCTTCTTCACAGGAGATATAATTTATTTGAATAACAGCTATGATTTTCTGACGGCTCAGCTTTTACCAGTGGTTTCTAAAGCATAGTTTTTCACTCAGTATGACGAAGTCAATTCAGATTGTGCCACACCAGCAGCAGCCCATGCTGCCTTGAATGTTGCTATCCCAACAGACCCTCACACCTGGTATGTACCTGCCAGTCCTTCCGATGGGTCTGTCCAGCTTCCCAGCCATCCCCACAGCTGATGTGTCCCCAAGGCACTTGGCCTGCCAGCCTGCAGTACACTGTAGCAGAGGCCAGAGAGTGGCACATAACAGCTAAAGGGTCCAGCACTGTGTGCTTTAGACTGGAGGGGTTTTATTACCCCAGCAGATGTAAAATTGCCTCACGGCCAAAGGGTTCTTTGGTGTCTGGGTTAGAGTGGTGCTGGTGACCCAAACAGAGATGAACTGCTATTAACTTGGAGTGGAAGTTCTGCTCCTGGTTGCTCTGATGGTGGCATTGTTGCTGGGACTTTTAAACCGTGGTTGGTTTTACACTGAAGGTACCCACATTCAGGCAGATACTCCAGATCTGCAGAGGTGGCCTCTGAGCAGACATATTCCCAGTCTGTGCCTGTGAACCCATGGGACAAAGAACGCAGGTTGGAATGCAGGAGGGAAAAGAGGGACAGTTGCACCATATGGGTGTATGTGTGGGGGTTTTCAAATGCTCTTTATAAAGTTATTGCTCATATTTATCATCATTTAAAGATTCTCAGTGGGTATTGCTTATTTTACTTCAGCCACTGATATAGAAGCTCTCACAATCTATCCAGTTCCAGCCAGGTTTCAGCCTGGACTGCAGTGAAATTCCACTGCCCAGTGTGAGAACCCTCTGACTGTGTGAGTCACCCTCTGACTGGCTGTATATAAGAGCTGCATACATGTCTCTAATGCAATAATTCACCACCTGGGATATCAATCACTGTAGATAATAATGTTTCACAGCCTTTGGATGAGAGAATATAAATTCAAATTACAATCTTCCTTCTACCTGTAACTGCAAAGCAATCTGAAGAAAGAAAACTATCTTTGTAGTGGTTTGTGTGCTGGCAATGATGACAAGTAAGGTTGTGTGCTTGTTTTAGTGATTAGAGAAGTATTTTAAAGTATTTACATTACTATTATTGCATTAAAAGAGGCTCACGCTTTCTCCTTAGCCCAGCACCAGTCTGCCCCTCTGCTCAGGTGCTTTCTTTTCCCTGATTTTTTTGGCGACTTCAGGGAAGAGCTGTCTTTGGTTTACTAGGAAGTAGTAAACTCAAACTGTGCTTTCTTCAGCTGATAATTTAACAGCTGATGCTATCAATATTTGTAGCCTATTGTGATGACTGTCATCTCACTAAATGCATTCAGGCACTACCAGCTTTCTCTGAGGCAACAGCTTAGGCAAAGACTCCCCTTTTTCATCTGTGTCATTCTTCCTGGCAGCATGCTGAGCCTCCAGGGAGGCCATGGAAATAAACATGTTTTTAACTGTTTTGTAAGCATCAATTATAAGTAGAGTTTTGCTGGGGAAAAGGACAGAAGGGTACCTCTAATTAACCAAAAAACCAGGAGCATTTGTTTATCAGTGGTAGTCAAATGCTTCTAAACACAGATTGAAAGACTCTCATTGCAAATACTACCATAAGCTTCAATGGGAATCAGTTTTAATATGCAGCTTGTAATTTTATTTCCCTCTAAAATCAGTTCTAATTACAGTAACCTGCAAGATAAGGTTTTCTGGGAAAGTGCCAAAAGAAGTTTGGTCATTAATGGGCAGTTTGTTACTGGATGTTTTGCCAAAGGTGTCCACAAACTTTGTAGAAATTCTTATTTCATTTTCATGAAGGATTATCATTATAGGAAATGAGAGGCTTAAGTCTTCATACAAGTAGTTATTTCTCTGGTAGAAACTGAATTGGTTTTTTAAGGGTTTCAGTGGATAGCAGATTGAGGAAGGATGAGGTTTCCTGGAAAAAATATTTAACTCTCTGTATCCAGTGCCTAATCTGTCCTCATGAAAGTCAATGACCTTTCTGCAATGCTTCTTCATCCTCTTCTCCCTGACAGCCTCTGATGGGTTAGAGGTGACAATCCAGTCACCCAGATCAGAGCTTGCTTCTCCAGGGCCGGTGATGTGGAACTCCAGCCAGGTCTCCTGATCCTGAGCTGAATACTGAACGTTTTCCCTCTCTCCAACCATACTGCAGTGACTCCACATCCTGACGGTGCTTGCTCCAGGTGCTGCAGCCCTCTGGATGTGCAAGCTGACAACCAGCGCACGGTGAGCTCTCACACAGCACACAGCTGCAGAGGGTGCTGATACACCAGCTCTGTGTGAGGTGATGGGGAATCTTGGGCCCAAACAGAGGTGGAGAGTGAGTGAGTCAAGGCAGAAGGCTGAAAGAGGCCTGTTGAATTATTTAATAGAGCTGAGAGAAAACATGTCCAAATCAACCATTTTTGCTCGTTTGCAGAGAGAATGCTGTGATTTACTGCCAGTGTGTCATGCCTGATCAGCACATGGGTGCTGGCCTGGCTCAAGGACCCAGAGCTGTGGCTGATTATAGGACAAACCAATATGTCTTATTGCAGAAGATTTATTTCATTTCCTGGGCTGGAGTCATTATTGGGAAACAGGAGGTCTGTAAGGAGCTTTGCTCACCAGAGAAGCTGCACTCCATGCAAATGAAAGAATTTTTGGAGAACCCCCAACTAGCTGAAGCTGGCAGGCATCTCCAAGCTTGCCCAGTGCAAGCCCCACTCATAGCAGGGCCAGCTGGAGCAGGGTGCTTTGGGCCACGGCCAGCTGCTATCAGCAGACACCCGGCCTGGGGCTGGGAGAGTAAGCCCTGCCAGGTAAGGGACCCCAGGGAAGCTGCCAGGTAAGGGACCTCACAGCAGCTGCTGCAGATGGAGGCAGCCACTGCCTGAGCCGTTTCCTCCCTGTGCTGAGAGCAAGGCAGGGGCCTGGGGCTGGAGGAAGGGGAGCTGTAGGTGTATGGGGAGGGAGGCTGGGTGCTGCTGCTGCCCTGCCCAACCTCCTCAGAGCACAACTCCTGCCTCTCTTTGCCTCTCCTCACCCACATTTCTGTGCAGTCATGAAGAGCAGCAGTTTCACCCCAACACCAGCTCATCCCTGAGTGCACAGCCACAGAGCCTCCTCCAGCAGCCCTGCAGCCTTGGGCTGCACTAACTACGGGCACTCATAATTCTCCCACCAGGGGCTGCGGGGGTCCCAATACCCCCAGTGTATCCCTGTGAATCCCACCAGCAACAAGGAAACCTGACATATAGAGAGAATACAAAAGCTATCTCATCTGGTACCAGGCTGGGGGTGGCAGTTAGCCTTCACCCAGCTTACAAAAACTTTACTTGCTCTTGACTTTTTTCCCATCACTTTTAGCAGCCCATGAGAGGAGAGCAGTGGGGACACCAGCCCCAGCTTAGTTTCAAAGCTGCATGGGGTATCTGCCTCTCCCTCAGCCCCCTCAGCCAGCCTGCAGGTTATGGGAACCTCAAGCACCAGGGAGAGCACAGGAGAAGCCACACAGCAGGAGACTGACTGCAGTCACATTTCTGACAATCCAGTAACAAGGCATACTGATCAGACATCCTGGACAATGAAGGAGCTCACTGGGAGCAGTCAGACAGTTTTGATGCAATCTCACCACAAATATATTAAAACAAGTACCACTTTCATGGCAATGCCTATTCCAAGGCACCACTTCCCAGTGGGGACCCAGCCACCTGCTGCAGGCCACAACTGCCACTTTAGGGATGGAGAAATCGTCTGGCACTTGCAGGACAGCTGGGATGCCAACAGCCTCCCCTTTGCAACTACAGCTATGCTGAGTGACCCTGAGTGAAGGCTTCAGGAGGAAAATCTGTACATGGGATTTGGTGGCAGCTGGATAGGGACATGGGGTCTCACCAGCCTCAGCTGTGGAAATGGTTTTGAGAAGGAAAAGCTGCGGGACTGGGAAGGCTGAAAATGCCACATGTTAAGGAGAAGGGAAGGATGGCTCACCCTGTTCCTGTGCCTTGTCAGCATGCATGAACTGGTGGATGCAGCTGGGAACAGAGAGGTGGCCATGGAAATTGGAACTAATTCTTTCTATATGTGCGGTTTTGACACATTAGGCAATTAACAAAGTACACTGCAGCACTCAAGAAGTGTAAAAAAAAAAAGAAAAAATTAAAAATTGAAGACTAAGCCTATGAATCTGAGTCCTGGAAAGAAAAACCCTATTTTTTAGAGAGAGATTTAGATCTTGAATCAGCTGCATCCGCAACCCACTGCTGCCTTCTGACTTTGCCCCCCTCTATCCAGGACAGCTTGACACTGTCCCCTGACACCATGCAGTGGTGTGGCAGAGACACTATGTCCTCACACTCACACTTCATTAACCATCCTCCATACCTTATGCCCTACTTCCTTCCCTCAGCCTCTGCTCAGGATTTTTTCCTGCTCATGTTGTCATGGCAACCTGATCTAGTCTCAGTTCCACATACCACCTTGATTATGAAGTTTAGCTAATCCAGCCCACTCTGCCCTCAAACTGCTCATGTATCTCAAACCACCTTCCTGATGGGCCCCCAAACTCTCACTGTTCCTTCAGGCATGGACCTTCCCCACCTCTCCATCCCCCTTTCTCCACCTTTAAGTAACTCTCTTTCCAAAGGGGATGGATGATTCACTGCTTTTGTGAAAGTGGGGGGGGGGCTTTGTTTTCCCTTCTCACACCTGAGTCCCCTCAAGGGATGTGCTCCCTTGGCATCAGTGCACTGCAGCTTCTCTGCTCCTTACATTGTGCGTAAGTCACGCATCTTTCTAAGGGTCTGTGTTTTCTGATCTTCTGAGGAATGGTCCACAGAATGGGGCTGGTTTGGAATCCCTTCATTTCCCTGCCCCTTTCTACCTGCAATAAAAGGCACCTAAGCCCCTCCTGTGGAGCTGGTGTTAATGTGTTACAAGACTGTGGGTAGGTCATTTTGGATGTGTACTCCTCTTTCTTCCTTCATACAATGTATCTTACTGCTCCAGGAATGAGCCCCTGCCTTTCTGTTTGGCATTAAGGATTCTATCTGAGCTTTCACGGGATATCACAGCACCCAAAATCAGAGTTTGCTAGCTAAGGCAAAGGTTTCACTCATCAGAAAAACAGATGGACCCTTGTATCCTCCTGAAACCCAGATCCCAACATCTATAAAAGCATCCAACCATATCAAAACTCACACAACCCTCCAGATTTTTCTGCCAAAATCAAGATGCAGAAAATATTCGTGGTAGTTCTGCACTTAACTCTCAAAAGGCAAAAGCTTTCCAAACTTCATGTCTTTGCAGAACTTCTCAATCACGCACACACAGGTGCAGGTACTGGGTAGGTAACACATGAGTGTGTCACAAGTGAGTGAAAACCTGCCCTGGAGACCAGCTAACAAACAGCCCCAGGACGAGACTGTGGAACTGCTGACAGTGTGTGTGACTTTTTCTCACAGAGCTCAGCTGGTTGCCTGGTGGGCTGACTGTGTTAGACTGTCCATCAGGAGAAGAGTTGAGACGCAATTCATTTTGGCTCAAATAGGAGAGAAACTGCAGCAGCTGAAGTGCCCGAGTATGTTTGTGCACAGAGCTCTGCGTGGGTGAGGGGTGACTGAAGGGACACCAGCTCAGGGAACAATCTGCAGCAGGTCTCTTCAACCAGCCCAGAGAACTCAGCAGGTAACTACTGAGATTAGAGAAAAAGGACTTTTTTTTTCTCAGCTTACCTTTAAGTTCCCCACTTACTTTCCACAAATTGTAGAAGCCTTGAAATAAACACTTTGTGCCAAGCACAAAACAAAGTCCACACAGCACTGGATGGGTGACTTCAGTTCAGATAGAGCATCACCCAGCCCTGATCCTGAAAATGTCCACAAAGATTTGGAGCTACTGTAACGGCCTGCAGTTCAATTCTACAGAAGGGAGAATGCATTTGAAAAAAATCTATCCATGAGTAGTTGCTTTGTAATAGTAGCTGGAGCAGAGAGAAATGGCAGAAGGCAAAAAATTGGAGTGTTTAACAGCAGAGCCACCAGATTTTCATTATCCCACAAAGTTGACATATAGTTTTGGTGACAAGTAGTATGAACTGCAGTCACTCATCACCTTCATAAGCACTCTCAGCCAAAAAGCTAGAAACAGAAGCTGCCAGTGCACAGTGATGAGCTGCCTAGCCTCCTCTTGGAGATATGCACTGCCACAGATACAGGATTGCCAAGCAATCTCCCACTGCCAGCTTCTCCCCATTGGCTGTGATCTCCCTGCATCCTGGACCAAAAGGCTGTCAGAGTCAGCTCTGGATCTCACCAGGATTCAACTGTGGTACCTGTGGTGGGTGGATGTAACAGAACCATTTTCCATTTGTTCTCATGGGTGTGATTCTTCCGTCACTCTGGGGAGCGCAGCCAGGGCAGCCCCAGCACAGCACAGTCATGGTCATGCTGCTTTTTTTTAAGCCATCAAACTGATTGCAGCAATTTTCTTAATAGAACACACAGAATTATGAGAGTTCCCATTAGAAAACGGCAACTCCTGCTCTTTTCCCAGTCTGTAATCAAGTCTGAGGATGCAAATTGCTGTAAGGAAACCAGTCTGTTTGGGCAGAGGACATTGGGACAGTTGGCAGCTCTGCATAGCTGCATTCAGCTCTTCAAACAAATCCTCCAGAAAGGGAGGGACACTTACCTGGTGTCACAGAACCATTCTCTGATTTGAAAAACATCATTTTAAGATCATATTCAGACCTATTCTTACCCTTCCCTTATTTCAGGCAAACCCATGGCCTATCTGAGCTTATTTTGCTGAGCAATGCAAAGCTGCCACTCTAAAAGGTGACCCGAATACTCAAACAAATGAAACCTTGAGAAAAATACTGTAATTAAGTATCTCACCTTTTATTTTGTTCATTTACACTTCTGGCACTGACAGTTCTTTGAAGATATTTATTTTTATGTAAAGACAAACTTCATTAAAGCAATCATAAGTCAATTAAATAATTTTACATCACTTAAGTTTCAGAAAATGTACAATGCTTTCATACATTATAGGCTTGACCGGTTGGAAATGGAAATGGCACATGTTTGACATGGTTAAGAAATGACTTGGACAACCCAGCAAATTGTTTTGCCAAAACCTGTTTTGTACTAAATACCATAACCCGTGCCCGGGGATTACAGTGTGCCTGATGGCACCATGTCCACGTTATTCAGCATGGAATTATTACTATCAACTTGGTCCCCAATAGTGTCTAGAATATTCTACACAGCATTTGTCACACAAAGATCCGGTTAACCATTTTGTCGAGGGGTGAGATTCACAATGGAAAGCAGAGACATGTCTCGTGCCACTTCCCAGCAACGTCCTGGACCAGCAGGACACTGAGCACATGGAGAATATCAAGCACATGAATAATCCTATCAGTTTCACGGGGACTGTTGGAACACTTGAAATCAAACAGATGGCAGGCGTGCACTAGGCAGGGCCCGCAGTGTAACACAGCATCTCAGCACCATGAAACCATCTCGTTTCATACTTGCTGAGGATCCATGAAGCTTCTCCTGCAGAAATCATGATGATGGTCATACACTCAGTCCTCTCCAAAGTCTGTGTAATGTTTAAGGCAGCAAGAGAAATTTGCCTTTATTTTATCACTTCAGAAACAGATGGTTCCTTTACAAATAGGTGGACAATATTCATAATTCATCAGTATGCTCCTTACTTATATAAATGTGATGAAAGGCCATAGCAAATGCTGACAAAATTTTTCTCAACAAAATCAAGAAGCAACTGAACTGGAGTTGAAGCCTTAAAATTACATTCACATGTAACATACTATCTAGGAACAATGTGAAAAAGCATGGATTTAGATGAAGTCTGTACTCTTGAGGCCTGACTTTTGTCAAACTTCCCCTGGCATGAGTGAGCTCTACTGAAGCCAACAAGTGAGCACCTCTGATGAGAGGTGTGAGTAAGATTAAAAACATGCTGCTGGTTCACACTAACAGGTCATTGTGGCTAAAGTATATTCTCATATACAGAACTCTGCAACACTATTAACACCCATTTACAAAACACTACAGTGATGGTTATTGGCACATAAAAAACTCCTTCTCTATATGAAAACATACACAAAATAGATAAGAACTGCCTTTTTGTTTTCAGACTTTTAAAATCTATATATAGTTGCCTTTGAGGAATTTTAACCCCCAGTATCACAAACAACAATATTTCTTTAACAATGTTCACCTAGAATTTTACTGTGCTGACATTTGTAACACTGCCACAATCTAGACCACTTGTGGATTATGCTTAACTGTACTGTACACAAGGTGATGAAGACTGATAGAAAACCACTAAGATTTTTGCACAAAAGTATGACTTGTTAAAATCCAGAGAACAATTGAGTCACTTTATAGGCAGCAGCTACATGTAAGCTGTAAATGTTACCCGCAATAAAAACACATTTTGCCATAAAGCACATATTGTGGCATTATCTGCTTCTGGCCTGGTACACAAAGCTTGATTTTCTTCCCAATGCAGAGGAATGGGTTTGGTTAGCTTGATTCTCTCAGAAAATAGTGCACACATTAAACTCATTAAAGTGCTTTGCAGAACTGTCTCTTCTGCCTTGATTTATACCCCAAGGTCATTCTCTGCTGTAAATATTCTGCCTCTTTTGCAGTAGTGCTGTTCAGCCAACAAAGCCCCTTATGCAAGTAAAATTTCAAAACAACCATGTTAGAAGAGCATCAACGAGAAGTAGAAAGCTGGGTAAAAAGCGGAGAAGTACAGGGTCTGTCTTTTCCTTGCCCACTGAATGCCTGTGGAACTACACCCAATACTCCCATGGCCTAAGGCAAGACCCTTGCTCAAAACCTTTAGCAGCCCCTGAAGGTCAAAACTTCTCCCCAGTGCTCAGCCCAAGTGACTACGAATGGCAAAAGAGATTTCACCGAGGAAAAATGTACTATCTTTGCCAACTCCACTGCCACATCCTCACCTCCACACAGGCATGGGAGAGCAACACCAGATTGCTTCTTCCCCTGACAGCACTCCATTCCTATCCACAGGACCAAGCACAGTCCCTCACCCCATCATCCTCACCCCACAAGGGAGAGAAGTCAGAGCATGCTCCTGCTGGCTACAACAACCATTCCTACTGAAATTTGACTTTGCGGTGCTTTTGATGCATCATTTCCTTCTTCTCCCATCCCAGCCCTAACTCCTACCCGAGTGAAATGCAGCATTATCAACCCATGCAACAATAAGTTAGTGTTGGAACAATGGTCCTTTGTGATTTACCCTTTCTTGCCCCATGATTTCTGCCAGTTGTCACTGCACCTCCCAAGGAAATGTCTACAAGAGTGACCGATCCAAGGTGCCCGCACAGCAATGCAACTCCAGCCCTCCAAATGATTCCTGGGCTTGCTTTGACTCTATTTTCAAAACAGGTTTGGTTCTCTTGTTAAAAGATTACTTTGATCAACAAAGTGACAAGGGGAAGAAAAGTGCAAAATTATCTCAAATTACTCAGCATGGTGAACAAACAACTACATGCAAATTAACATGAATTAAATTTAAAAATATTAAAAATGTATCAGGACTGTTTCTTTTATACTTGGTGTTAGCTCACTACATGTAGAGTTGGTAGATAATTCACAATTAGAAGATCTCAAATTGTTGTGTATAATCATCTACTAGAAGTATTACTCTAGCATTCCTGATGCACAGAATACCTGAATTAAGTCTGCAGTCCTTGTGAAGAAACAATTTCACGTCTTCTACAAAAAGCTTTCAATAAAAGAATATTGTGCTTAGACATATTATTTATGCTACTTCATAAATTAAAATCTTGTAATAAGAAATTATTGAGTTACACTGTATTTTTATTCTTTTATCTGGAATGTTACTAAGTCTACCTTTAGAAAAAAAATCTCTTAAAACTTAAAATACTAATAAATATAAAAAAATATTTGCAAAATAGATATATATTTCTAATTTTCTTCATAAATTCTAAATGCACACAGATTCTAAAAATAAAACCTTAACCGTGTAAGATTAATTCAAAGTATCTGATATAATTTTTAATACACATGATTCTTGGTTTACGTTCAGTGTTTGTAAAGTATGGAATGCTGTCTTGGTGTGAAGAAACCCTAAAAGGAAGACTTAAACCCTGCTCTCTGTGGGCACAGAACAGGGAGGGACAATAAAGAAGCCAATGTATTTTGTATCCTCATGACCAGTAACAGTGAGGAATAAAATGCATGTTTCAATTGCTGTGTCTTGTGAGAAAGGACAGGGGATACAAACCTTCAGAAAACCATTTTCAGTAAGATGGAACCTGCGTGAGAAAATGAGCCCAGTGCTGTACACGATTGAGAGCCCCTTTGGGAAGGTCCACGAAACAAGGCTGGCAGAGAGAGATGATCTTCTGCTGCTAAAAAGCCCCAGAACTGCCTGCAAAATAGAAGAGGCTGCTGACCCCATGACAGTGACCTTTCCAGCAGCTCTGCTTCAGTTATGCCCATACCTGAAGCGTTCCCTCTCCCTATGGACACAAGGTTAGCACTGACACGGGGCTGGCGCTGGCACACCAGGTCCTGCCTTGCTCCTCTCCAGTAAAACAGACCAAGCAAGGGAATGCTCCCAGGTGTGAAGGTGAGTGTGGTGCTTTTGGGACCATCAGAACCCTAAGTCCCCATCCGAGAAGCCAGTAAATAGCCACTTAAACATCTCAAGTGTGCAAGCACAGGTTGGCTGTTACACACCTATTCACACACTGCTCTAGGTAACAAAACTGCTTCCAATACTGGTGTTCAAACACAATTTTTTGGTTTCAGAAAAAGGTTAATGTCTCCTTGAAATGATTTTGTTCTTCTCTGTGCCAAGTGTCTCTTTTTCTCATTTCAGGTACTGCACCTTCAGTGAAAGCTTCAAAGAGGTGACAGCCAAATGGAGACATCCTGCAGCAGGGGAATTTGTAGGGAGGTCTGAGGACCTCAGCACTTTCAACAGATAGATCTGGAGACGTCAGTATTTTCTACAGCTGGTGCTTTCAAGCATAAAAATATTGTGCGCTTAAAAGGGAGGCAAGATGGAAGGCATGAGAATCCAGCCCTCTCACCACACAGGAGATGTTCAAGGTTGAGCTGCTCTTTGCAAAGATTAATTTGAAATTCCCTCTGTCTACTATGTTTTTCCCTTTTAGCCCCAGTCAAGTCACAGAAGGAGTCCTTAAAATGTTTTCTTTCCAAAAATATTTCTCTGATTAACAAAAAAAGAGAAAAGAAAAGAAACCAAAACACACCCAATCCCTGAAGGTCAATAATTGGAGGATACGAACTCCCCCCCATGGAAGATTAGATAACATAATGTCAGACTTCTTTACAACAACAAAATCCTATGTTAGCCAGTAATTTAGTAACAAATGTTCAGGCTTGGTTTTGATAGCAATCCAACATTGAAAATATTTTTCAACCTAAGAAAAACCCACAAACCAAATCTATAAAAGCTAATGACACTAATGACTTCTTTAATCTTTACACAATGAAAAATGTATTTTTTACCAAATAAATGGGCATCAGCCCACAGGCGGAGGAATTTTTCCACATTCTTTCATGAAGAAAATGTTTCAAAGATAAGAATTTGAATTATTGATGCTTTCAAACTCGTATCTTTGAAGACTTAAAGCAGTGAGGACAGGACAAAGAAAAAAAAACCATAATATTTTTATGTAGCTGCATAAAATTCAATTTGCCAAGGGAAGCAATCGTGACAGGAGAATAAAATACCATTCATATTTTCATTACCATGCTAAAGGCAGCCAAGTTAGTTTTGTGACTGACATTTTCTTGACAAGTTTGCAATGCTTTGGTAAGGCAATTAATATGAGACACAGGCTTCTGCCCATGGCTAATATTTCTCTTTAGATCCAGCAACACACCAAAACTGACTAAGGAAATTTGAAGAAAAATGTGCTGGGAGTCATTTGCTCAGCACATATGGAGATAAACTGAAGGCAATAATTATTCACAAGCAAAAGGCACAGGAGGGATGACCACTGTGCATTTAGCAGCACAAACCCTCTCCCCTCCTTCTCTTTCTTTTAGCTAATGGTATTTTTGTGTTCAAAACGAGGCACAAACCAGTACGCTCAAATGCTAAAAAGGAAAACAAATACAATTTTTTTTAAACTGAAACCTCTATGTTGTACCTGGCAATATATACCAGTACATTTGTAAGTGCAGCCACATACTGAGCTCTGTTTTCCTGCTATCAGTAATTAATTTTTCCAGTTTTTCTCACAAACATAAACTTCCAGCTGCAGCATGTACTCAGGAGTAGCTGTGGGTGGATAACCCGGTGTAGCACAGACACACACCACACTAGTGAACCCCCATCAAGGTGAGTATGGCTCTCTACTTGCTATCTCAAATAAATAATGTGAATTCTCTTTGGGTAAATTTGGGAAATGTCCCACTGATGGCTACAGCAGGTATTTGTATTTTGCTGATCAGTTAACCCTATGAAATGGTTACTGTTACAGCAGCCTACACATTCATCCTTTGCTATATTGCACAGCAGAGCTTCTTCCATGGCTCCTATGGGATGGGGATCCGACACCTGCCAGCTGCTCTCTCATCAGTCACTCAACTATTTTAGGCTTTGTCAGTATTGCAGATAAGGACAACCCCTGACCATCTCGGATAGCCTTCTGTATTCATCTGGTACAGTGCACCCTACTAAACATCTGGGGATGGAGCAGTGTCACACACACTCGGTGAAGTCACATAATTGTGGAATTCAATCTCTTTTGGAAGCCATTGCTTTTAGTTATCAAGAAAATGCTAGCATCTAGAATTTTCTCCCAAATGGAGCATTGAACATGAAGGCATTTTTAAATACACAGTAGAAAGGAGAACCAGACCAGAAGCAGGGCAGTGAGGTCATCAGAGAGCTGCTTTTCCCCCAGAAGGCTTTTAAATGATTAAATACATCAGCAGCTGAAAATTATTCCACATCAGAAGCATCATTGTCAGAAAGATGGTAATTACTTCCCTTCACCCGAATATACTCGATATACCTTCCTTCATCAGAATCTGACATACCACATGTACATAGCCTATTTTCAAACAAAGATTCAATTTCTTCCAGTTTTTTCCCTTTAGTCTCAGGAAGGCAGCCGTAGATGAAAACCAGTCCCAAGGCAGCAAACCCTGCGTAGAGGAAGAAGGCTCCTGCAATGTAAAACCATTGTCACAGTCAGTTACAAAGGTTCCCATCCCTCTTCTGTGCCAGAGCAGAGGGAGTGACAGAAGCAGCAGGCTGTGGCTTCAAAGGAGAGTGTAAAAGCAAAGGCTGGAGTGACAGAGTTACTTCTGTGTAATGAATGAGCTGTGGGGCTGTAGGTGTGGGAGAAGGACTCTTTATTACCTCATTCCTCAGCAAAGTAAATTGACAAAGGCAATTCCAATTCACGTGAAAGATAATACACATCCTTTCTGGGCAAGTCGCTCTGGTCTTAAAATAAACAGCAATTAGACAATCACATGCCCAAATATAAAAAGCAGATGTGACAGGAAAGAGCTTTCTTGGTTTGTCTTGACAGTGAAGGACACATTAAGACAAGTCCTCAAAATTAAATGCTCTAGCAAAAGAAATGAGTCAGGATTAAAATAATGTTTGTGACTTTTACACCTAATTATTATTTAAAAGTGCTTTGTGGTGACAATTAATACTGAGAAAGAGCTTGTTCCTGCCCACAATCCATCATACACAGAGGGGCAGAGCAGGTAGCAAAGGACCAACAAACATTTACCTCGTGTTGCTACACTGATGGCTCAAAGGAATAACAAGTAGAGCTGTAAGGCTCTGCACCAGTAAGGATGTGAAGGTCACATCAACTCCCTGGTAGATTAATGTGATTTAAATGACTTATACTGGAGTGGATGAACAATAACCTGACAAACACTCCACAGGTTCCCACAGATAGTACTTTATCAATAGCTGTATTTCTGCAAATACCATCTGACACTGGCCTTGGATGTCACCATAAACTGGAAAACTGCAGATGCTGTCACCTTAAGTGGGAGTCAGCATTATTTCATTAAATCAAAAGTGGGTTTTTTTCCAGCTTCTCTGTTTTAATCAACTGTGTAGGTTCTCAGTTAAGGACAAAAAGAAATGTTTCTTATGAAATCCGGACCAAACTCTATGATCCAAGCAGGTTGTTTCAGATCTCTAGTCCTATGAAACCACGGTGGGTTGAGAACATTGCTTTGACACTTCATAGCAAAACCAGTGGAGGGACCCAGAATCCAGAGAAAATCTCTGTGCCAGTGGCAGTACTGCACATATGGACATGTACTGTTACTTACCATAGTATGTCAGATATTCAGCTGCATGCAGAAATGTCAGTGACACAAGCACATTGAAAACCCAGTTGACTCCAGAAGAACATGCATTTCCTGTACTTCTAGCCCAAAGTGGATAGATTTCAGAATTGACAGTCCAGGGCATAGGACCCATCCCTAAGAATTGGGAATAAAAGGATTAATCTGAATTTAATGGCTGAACTCTAAAATAAATTTAACATGTAGCTTCACTATTTGACATTTTAAACTTATATGGGAAAACAAGTATTTTCTTACCAGGTGCAAAGAAAACCAAATACAAAATAAGGCCCAGAAGTGCTGTCCAAGAGTACGGAGTGGGACAGAAATTGTATGCCCAAAATAAATCTTCCTTTTTGAATACGGTTTCATTTGAACACCTGAAAATCAACAAAATTCCATTTTATTAAAGAATTTTCAAGGCAATAGTTGACATTGCAATATAAACATGGCAAATAATGTCCTAATAAAAGATGGCTAATGTACATGTAAGATAAAAACCCTTAATCCCTGTAAATTTATCAAGATCTTTGAGCAAAGTTCTACACTCAGAAACGTATTTTTTTCTTAAGCCTAGTCTTAGGAAGAGTATTCAGCAGAACATTCCTGAATTTAAACACTTGCCCTGAATTTACAGATCTCCTTCAAACAGCCAGTAGTTAGTACAAAAATGGTGATACCAAAGCCATCAAGACTAATTTACAGGAATATCACACAATGCAAAACCAGCTGCAGCAGCAGGACTTTGAGCTAAAGATGCTTCACACAAGGATGTAAGGTCAGAGGGAAGTTAGTCCTTACATCACTGCTGAACCAACTACATGAGGCATACTTCAGGTGTAAACAGCAATGTCTATGGAGTGTGCCAAGGTCACGTGAAGTTACAAAGAAAAGAGGGGTGCATTTCCTTCCTACACAGTGAAATAGTTTAGGAGGAGGTAGTGCTTGTAATTAGCTACTGAAAGAATACATGTCTCTATGTCTCTATTGCAAAGACCATGTGGGAATTGTGTATTTCACAGAATATTTCAACAATTTCCAATATTTCAAGGAATAGGTGTAAGATCAGGTATTTCCCTCTGACTGCCAACAATATAACATTTTTTAAAGGCATACTGGCAACTTTATTTTTTGTTATAATTTTTTTTTAATTAATGTTTGTTTAGAGGAAACAAGTCATAAATGTAACTTGTGAAACTCTTCAGCTGCCACCACATCAGTTGCTAGAGATTAAAAATACTATACTTTCTGGAGAGAAGACTTAAGCAGACTCTACTCTTTCATATGTTAATCAAACAATGTTATTTACTTGCAAAGAAGAAATCATAGAGAGCTGAACATCTGCCTGGGTTATGATTTCCAGATCAGTTGAGCACTTATATGAAGGATGTGACCCTCTTGACAAGTAGAGAAACCAGAATGACGATGCCTGCAATGGCAATAGGAGGGCAACAAGTTGTGGATGGTGGAGTAACAGCCACTCTGCAATGCTTCAGAGTTGAACAGCAATGTGCTAAGCACTGATGACCAATCC
This sequence comes from Pseudopodoces humilis, assembly GCF_049639895.1. Lineage (NCBI taxonomy): Eukaryota > Metazoa > Chordata > Aves > Passeriformes > Paridae > Pseudopodoces > Pseudopodoces humilis. The sequence continues at coordinate 58,710,889 of NC_142204.1, forward strand.
ACCAGCACTCCTGGGGCAGAAATCTTCCCTATCTCATCATTGATGAAAGGACAACATTTAAAGCAAGATATCATGGTGAAGTCCCAGACCCAATTTCAGGATAGCTGGAAATCCAAAGCTCCAAAATATTTAAAAGAGAGACATTAACCCTACAAGTACTGGAAAAATGCATGTCTGAACCTTGGTAAAACCCTAATGGCAGTAACCTGTAAGATGTGCCGTTTCAGTTTGCACTTGAGCAGCACCTGAACAAGTGGAGAAATGGTGAGCCCTTAATTTGGGGTCAGCAATACAGCCAGTGCCGGTGTGCTCCTTCCCACCCTTTCACAGCTCTGCCTCGCTGAGTTCCCCTGGAAAGGCCATCTCATCCAGGGCATTGATTCATTTTCACTCTTGAGGTGGAAAACATTTGGTGGAAAACAGATCAGCTGAACATCCCTCTTAAAGACATGTCCTTTGTGCCTGGATTCAGACTGGCCCACTGCAAGAACATAGGAGTGCTCGATTTCACACTGCTTTAACATCATCAATTTTGCTTCTTTTGCTGTTATGCGAATTTCATTTGCAGGTGTTTGTAATGAATACAAGCTGATGAGCACTTTTAAGCATCTTGCTGAGATGAATTTCTCCATTCTGCCCAGCCAGATTGGCAGCTCTGCAGAGAGGGCCTCATGCTTTCTCTCAAACAAAACTGTAAACAAAGACATTCTTGGTTTATTATCCTGCGTCCATCTCCACGAGCACAAACCAACATGCTGATTCATGCAGACACAATTGCAGGCAGGTCAGTGTGTTTCCTTCCCTTGCCATCTTTCCCCAGTTGTATCCTGCTTTTGACGGAGTGGAACACAAATGATACAGGTGAAAACCAGATGTCTCCAAAGCCTCCTGTGAGTGAGGCCACTCATCTATTCTTCACTGTCTGCCCCTAGCAGAGAGGAAATTTTGTTGCAGAAAAGCAGATTCAGTGCAATGAAATGGGAAAAACAGCACTTGAGACTAGATTAAATAGAAACCTGCCAGTAATAAACTGTGCTTCGCTTATCCTTCAGTTGTGAACCAGCATGGTACACATAGTAAAAGCAAAGACATCTGCATTTGCTGGCATTTTGCAGTGCTGGGAATGTTAAAAAAATAACACTCCTTCAAGATTTGTTCAAGCTCTATCACTGTGCTAATTCTACTACTGTAGCACTGTATTATTTTGCTGAAGAACATATTTATAATTAGCATACAGTTTATTACCAGACAAAATTCGGAATTTTGTCCTGCATGAAGGGAGCATATATGATGGAAGCAGAGGAGCAGCTACCCATTGCTTCATAAGTTGCAACACAGAAGAAAATCAAAGAATCATGGAATGGTGTGATCTGAAAGGGACCTTAAAGATCATCAAGTTCCAAACTCTGCCTTCCATGGGCAGGGACACCTTTCAGTAGACCAGGTTACTCAGAGCCCTATCTAAACTGTCCCTGAACATTTCCAGGGATGGGGCATCCACAGTTTCTCTGGGCAGCCTGTTCCACAGCTTGTTAGCATCCCTGTTGATGATTTGGATGTGGGAATTGAGTGCACCCTCAGTAATTTGAAGACAACACCAAGTTGGGTGGGAGTGTTGATCTGCTTGAGTATAGGAAAGCTCTGCAGAGAGACCTGGACAGACCTGATCAATGGGCTGAGGAGAAAACTGCAGGAGGTTCAATAAGGCCAAATGCTGGGTCCTGCACTTGAGTCCCATGGAGTGCTACAGGCTGGGGCAGGAGTGGCTCAGGAGCTGTTCGACAGAACGAGACTTGGGTGTGTGTGCTGGTTGACAGTGGGCTCAATGTGAGCCAGTGTGTGTGCCCAGGTGGCCAAGAAGGCCAATGGCATCTTGGCCTGTATCAAGAATATTGTGGCCAGCAGGACCAGGGCAGTGATCATCCCACTGTACTCAGCAGTGTACTGCACCTCGAATCCTGTGTTCAGTTCTGGGATCATCACTTTAAATAAGACACTGAGGTGCTGGACCATGTCCAGCCAAGGGCAACAAGGCTCATGAATGGTTTAGGAAATAGATCTTATGAGTAATGCCTGAGGGAGCTGGGTTTGTTTAGTCTTGAGGAGGGTCGGGGGAATCTCATTGCTGTCTGCCACTACCCAAAAAGAGATTTTAGTTAGATGAGGGATGGTCTCTTCTACAGTGACTGAAGTAAGAGGACCAGAGGAAATGGTCCTAAGCTGAGACAGGGGAGATTCAGGTTAAGTATTAGAAGAAGTTTTTTTTCCCTGGTAGGGTGGTCAGGCATTGGAATTGGTTGCCAGAGAGTGTTGAAGTCACCACCCCTGGAGGAGTTTAAGAGGCTGGTGCTGGGTGACATCCTTCAGTGGTTACCGTGGTAGTGCTGATGTCAGGCTCGATCTTAAAGGGCTCTTCCAACCTGGATGATTCTATGGTTCTATGAGCTTCACAAGGGCCCAGCTCTCAAGCCTGTCCAGGCTCCTCTGGATGGCATCCCTTCTCTCCAGTGTGTGACAGAACCACAGAGCTTGGTGTTGTCTGCAAACTTGCTGAGGGTGCTCTCAATCCCACTGTCCATGTGGTCAAAGATCTTAAACAGCACCAGTTCCAGTACTGACCCCTGAGGAATGCCACTTGTCACTGGTGTTCACTTGGTCATTAAGGTGTTGACTACACTTTGAGTGACCATCCAGGTAATTCCCTGTAAATGGTACAAGTGAAATGATGCAGTAAGGTACTGGTGCAAAGCATTTGTGTGTACCAATATGCTGGGTAATAGTCACATTGGTACAACCAGTGAAGACACGTCACATCATAGCCTCTGAAATCATTGCCAAACCAAAAACATGAAAATGCTATACTGAAAACCTTTACTGTGATTTTTTTTGGCTATGAGTTTTCTACAGGCTACTTAAGATGCACATCAGTTCTAATTAGTGAAATCACCTACCAACAATTGATGCAAGAAATTCAACTGACTGGAAATAAATGAGAAGATTGGTAGATTTTCAAATGACAAGCACTATATAGTTTCAAAATCACAGAATCCATCCTCTATCAGATATGGTCTGAAGCTCAAAAGGACTAAAGCTTTGCTCCCCATCTCCCTAAATTACCTTCATATGGCACATAAAAGAAGGTAAGAAAAGAGTCGGTGTGGGGAGTTTAGAATATTATTGCAAATAAGAGGAAGATGAAACAGGATAAAACCATTTCCTTGATAATGTAAATTTTCCTAACACTCAAGCTATTCTGGCTTTAATAATTCTGAAGCACAACACTGAAAACCCCTGTGTGAGGAATTTCTGGGCAAGACATAGCACAGGCACAAGACAGAGACCAGCTTGATTTTCTTCTCAAATATCCATTAATTTTTGCTTTGCTGTACAGTGAGGAATGTCTAGCCCTAAAGATACAGCTTTTGCATGAATTGTTTCATTGCGAACAGTTCATGTATTTTTAATATGAAAGCTGCTGATTTCTCGTCTTTTAAGCCCTTCAGAAGCATCACAAATGGATTTAGATCAAAAATCTTAAAAGGTCAAAATTCAAATCAAGTCAGGCAAAGGAAATTACTTCTGAAGATAAACACTAATGTGATCATCCATCTCTGTAAAATGCTTGTTAGAACAAGAATATTTCAAAATTACACATTCTGCTCTGAGATAAACTTTAACATCAGGTGCTGATAGCACAGGAAGATTTTATAATTAATTCACAGTTTCACTAATCCACCATTTCTTTGTTCTAACACAAGTAAAACTACATAAGCACTGCTCTTATGCCAACCTTTTGTGCCTGGATTATCAGGATAATGATAATCTACAATTTGCCAATTTAAGTCTTGAGTGTAACACAAATATATTTGATTTATTAAAAATCTCCTTCAAGGAGATTTTTAAAGTCTCCCGTGTAGAGTGCTGACTTTTATATCATGGCAATCCACTGAAGAATATCAATTGATGCCAAGTTTATTAACTCATGTTTTCATCTGAAATCTGTAATGACAGAGAACAAAAGAGACATAATTTAGAGTAGCTGCTGTTTGGATGGAGGAAGGTTTTTGTGGATGATGCTTGGGAACAACTAAGATTATTTATCCACATGCAATTACTCATCTTGTAGAAGAATCTGAATCTCAACATTTGGATTAGTTGTCATAAGTTCAAGCCCCTCTTCTTCTGCTAAAGATATTTAGTTGTCTGAACAAGCCCCCAGCTACCTTAGAGGGCAAAATTTAGCAAGGTACCAGATGAACTGTATAATAACTTAGTGGTAGTCAGACATGTAACTAAGGAGAACTTTGGAAACCGCCTCTACCCTGTCCATCAAGTGGCCTCTCAAATCCACCCATGTACATCCAAAATAGTTACATTAGCACAACCCGTAAGAAACAGTTAAACCATGAGGTATAGTTTCACTATAAATCAGCATATTCTGTTTTAAAGAAAAACCCTTGCTCCTGTTTTATACATGAGGTAAGATGCTGTCTAAAGCATCAAGTGAACTGCAACTCGGCCTGAAGGCAAACAGATTGCTTTAAACCTGACTAATGTCTGAATCAAGAATTTCTAGGCGTTCTCAAAGTTCCCTAGCTACTGTTGTCCACACCTCAGAAACTCCACACATCTCTGGAGAAGTCTGCATTTATCACTTTAACTTTGTAGTTTACAGAGAGAAATAATTCATCCATTAAACCAGATGTTACCTAAAAATATGCAGATGAAGCTTCTTACACCACATGACGGCAACTGAAAAACAAAAAAAAAAACCCAAAACAACCCCAAACCAAAACAAAAAAAAACCCCAAATCCCCAGACAACCAGAAAAGGACAAACAAATGCAGCACTGAAAAACTATTGCCAAATCTTCATGGGATTCAGCTACACATTGCTTAACCTTCATTGCATAAAACACAGAGTTTTGGGACACTTATTGAAGCCTTTTGCTATAACTGGGAAAGACCTTTAAAAATACTAGCATATGTTTCAAAAACCTGTAAAAATAGTTTAGTTCACAGCAAAGAAAGCAAACTGCAGCTCAGCAAATGACTGGTGCATCTGCAAGTGATGGAAAAAGTCTTTATCATACTGACCGTCCCCCACTATAGGATCTATCCATTATAACTACAGACCTGATGATCTAAGCCTTTTCTGATCTAAATGATTCTGTGATTCTCAGTCATGTCAGAACACACACCTGCAAGAGACTTAGCACACTCTTCTGATTTACCTCTGTCCTGGCTACCTGATCACAGATGAACATAATTTTTTAGTATTATTATTTAGTTATTTACCTAAGAATCTTTAGGTTTAAATTCAAACACTTTCACAAGCTGAAAAATTTCAGTTTTACAACTGCATCAGAATCTGCCCAATAAATAGATTGCTGGAGCTGTTATTCAGTCTGAATAGACTGAGCAACAGCCTGGAAACGAGCAATTTTCCTCCATGGCAAACAGTTGCCCAAAATTAATCACATCAAAGGGGTTCTTAACTGTTTGCTGATCTGGACATTTCAGTACTTTTGTAATCACCTATTAGTGGTTTCTGAAGCGTGGACAACACAGTTGCTGTGTCTGTTGCCAAAGGAAGGAACCAACCTGTCTGACAGTGCCAGCTGGACACTCCTGAGCCGTGGGGCTGAGCAAGCACCTTTGGTAGGATGAGATAACTCTAATCTCCCAGTGAAAGATCTTCAGTTTGGGATTTCCCTCAGACTTCTTTAATCCTATACAGGCACCTTGCAAGTCCTCATGGCTACCTCCAAGCTGTCAGCTACAATTCCCCACTCTGCTGTCACGCCCTGAGGGTTTCAAGCTTCATTCTTCATCACATCAACCAGGAGGGGAGAGAGACAAATCTCTGCTACTGCCAGAACTCTGTCCAACAGCCTTCTCCACCATCTTTTGTACACTCCTTACCTTGAGAAATGGACTCAAACCAGGAAAATGCAGAATAATGTTTACCCAGTGTTAAAGCCCAACCATTTCAGACTTCATAGCAGCTGACAGTGCACTCAAAAACTGTGAGCAAAAATAAATATATACCGGGTTTTTGTTGTAGGAGATACAATTTTCTTGATCACACTACAGAGATTGACTTATTTTTCTTTCCAAACTTTCTCCTACTTTTCCAAAGTATCAGATGGTCACAAAAAGTGTCAGGAAACATCTGATGTCTCTGTGCTCTACAGTGGCCTATCTTAATCCTAATTCTGATTCTAAATGGACACACTTGGTTTACCCCAGTATAAATTAGAATTAACTAGTAATAATTAAATTGTATTATTTCATAATCATAAATAATTCAAATATTATATTAATAGCCCAGGAACTTCTGAGGTCATACAAGTATGAAACATAATCAACTGTTCACTTAACAAATACCTAATAGTCATAAGTACAGAATTTTAATGGGCAGAATTCAAATTAAAAGCTGATCAAAATGCAAAAACTTAATTAGTTTTGAGCATAAGCATCTTAGCTGAATGTCACTGTCCTTCATGCATTCCCGCCTGTGATCATTTCAACTACTTCAATCACTAGGTAACAGGTCACAGTTTCAAAATACAGTATTTTGTATTTCTTTTCAACATTGGACACTTTCGGGTACAAAATCAGCTGTTCAGCTGAGAGAAAACAGAAGAAGGAATGTGGCTTTCATTTTTTGGTGAAATGCTTCAAAACTGCTCCAATTTTCAACAAAGACATGAAGCAGATGACAAAACAAAGGAACAGAAAGATCATAAATATTTTGCCTTGATTTTGCAAAAAAGATCTTTTTGCACTCTTTTCTTGAAAAGGATCTAAAAGCATATTTATGTATATTTAAACAAAATTAGCATCTAATAAAATTATTTTGATAAAATCCTCAAATACCTAAATATATTAATGCACAAACTGAGTGCATGGAGGCTCCATCTACATCCATTTATACCCAAGTCTAAGAGTACACTCAACAAACAGCTGGCAGAAAAAACTTGGTTAACACCAGCTAAGGGCCTGACAGGTTGAAATTGTAGCTGCAAGAATTAGGTATTCTCCAGTTAAGAAGGCATGAAAAAAGTGGGTTTATTATGTACAGCCAGAAGACTATTTTGAGGTTTATAACTGAAAAATTCAGTGATATCAACAGCAGTGAGTGATAGTTACAAGATGGAGAATAAAATAATTGTGTATACAACAAATAAACAAGAGCAAAATCTGGTAATTATTTCTTGAGAGATTTTTCATAAAGATACCTCTTTTTTTCCAATATAGTGATTTTTTTTTTAAAGTATATATTCTGAGGATTTGTAAATTCAAATATGATTCAGTAGCTTGATATGCTGATATTTAGTGGCAGAAAATATTTCACAAAAACATCAGAGAAAGTTTCACTGGAATTTGACATCTACAAGGTTAAAGTTACAGCAAGGTAATGCTTAAGGAGAAGCAAAGCCCACAGCTGTATTTTCATGAGAAGACAAAAGAATATATTTTTGCAGCTTGAAACAAAATTCTGTGTATTTACAAGCTAAAAAAGTCTGTGAAAAAGCAACAATGAAAGAGTGAATCATTGCAGGTAAGACTCAGAAGGCTACAGCAAGCAATGTAAGATTTCTGCCCTTTTCCCCCTGTCAAGGACACATTCCAATGGTTTGCAGAAAACTTACATCTGTGTACTTTAGAGACTGAGACCTTCACTAACTTTCCCTGCTTTTTCATATGTAGAATACACTGATTCAAAAAATTTAAAATAACCACAGAGTGTTTCAGAACCACTAAACTGTCTGACAGTTCTTACTGAAATATTCTTAGTATGCATATAAATATTAGGTTTGTCCCCTCAGTCTATCCTGTTGCTAAGGTTTGTGGCTCTACAAGCAATTGTGCCCAGTGGTCCACTGAGATTTCACCTCTCATCACAAAACTTTTATTTGTTCATGGCTTTGAACAACTTTACTAACCCTAAATCTTTTATTCTCTTTCAAGACAAGTTCTACTATTTATTGTAGCTTCCAAACTAATGATGTGCTTGAGAATCCCAATGACTTTATAAAAGGTGGGCTCCAGCACAGTGCCCTCAGTAAGCCATGAAGCTTCCCAGCCTCCAGTGCTGTTTTTAAAGTCTCAGCCAATCCTCAAAGTAAGAAAGATCCAGTAAGAGATCAAGAAACAGGTCAGTTCTCATACTGGAAGACTTTAGTTAAATGCTACAGTTCTCACTATTTCTTTCTTTCTGGTATTATCAACTATTGAAGAACTTCCTGGAAGAGCAGATCAGCAAAGAATGTTTAGAAATTTGAGTAAGTATGATGGAACTGATATTACTTAATATTTTGAAGCCTTTGCCATGATCAATAGGTATTTTAGTATGACAGAAATATAAAAAATGAAAGAAACCCACTGCATTCTAGCAAACGGAGTAGAATAAACTCCATGATGTGCTAGAAGGAAAGACACACAGTTTTGGTGCTACAACACTTTCATACTCATGTATTCATGTACAGGTACAGGTCTGGATGGAGATGTGATGTGTGTGATGGGGCCATGGCTCAGTGATGTGACTTGGACACAGAGGGGCCAGTGGGACATGAGAATTCCTGCTCCCACCACCTTGGTGGCTGCCACAAAAGCTCCATTTAATCGTGTTCACTGCAATCAAGCACAAAGAAACATCTCATGCCACAGTAAGGGCACAGGCACATGGCAAACCCTTGCAAGAAATTGCATATGGGAACATTTAACTGCTTGTGAAATAGATGCAATTTCACAAATTTAAAGTATAAGCACAAAACTGTCTCTGCATGACAACCAGCAAAAAGGTATCACAGAGACAATTCTGGAAACAGAATGAACTATTGTTTCCCTACAGGCAGCCACCATGGCTGAGAAAGGCTTGTGGACTCCCTGTGACCCCGGAATGTGCTTTGAAGATTGTTTAGTGGCTTTTCTGTGGTTATACAGAAATAGCTCACTTTTGGAACAATCAGTTTCAGCAGTGACCATGCACATCCAGTCTGGGTTCATCCAGTCATTGCCAGCTTTCCCTGCTTCTCTGAAAGAAGGGAGTGCTCATTAATGATTTGGCCATTTCTTCTGAAAGACAAACCTTCAGGGAATTTCAGAGATGAGCACCAACTGGAAAGTGTCTTCAGTCACCTTGGGGGATGCTGGATCTGACTTGTGCTGCTTAAGGTTTTCTAGCAAAAACCAGACAGATTTAGCCACTGTATTCCTGCCAACCAGCAGGCAGGCTTCATTCTGTTGGAGTTCTTTCAGGACAAAAATGCTTATAGATATAGGAGATTCAAGTATTTTTTGTTAAAGACAGACTGGCATTGAACACCCATGATAGACTAGCTCAAGTAAGAATGTCACTTGTGTGCAGACCCCTTGCTCTACCTCAGTGCTCCTGGTCTTTCCCTGAACTGGGGCTGTACTGCTGCTCCTGGTGTTTTTGGTGGAAGTTCTGGGTCATTTCTACTCTGACATGTTTGAGAGCTTATGGATGGAGCACCAGACTGCAATCAAACTACTGACAGAACTGGGGCAATAGGATAGGAGAACTTCTAGCTTGTCTTGCCAGATTTAAAAGCATTGAGTCTCAAAATTACTGAAACAAACTGGTCTGAAGGTTATGTTGTCAAATGCAGCACTTTGGAATTTCCTGCAGGTTTACTGTAAAATGAATATCCACCTGATGTTTCATCTCATTTGTTTTTTCACCTAAATTTACATTCCATTTTCTTAGTAATTATATTTCCAAAGTTCTTTTGGTTATAACAGAAGTATCAACCAGCTACCTAATCACTGCAGAAATATCAGTTCTCCCAGGAGATGCCTCTTTTGTATACTATATAAAGACAGATTGCTCCAATGAATGCTGGTAGGAAGGGACAAGTGTAGGGCTCAATAATAATATCAATATTTTAATATTAACTGAAGAAATATGAACAGAACAGCTTTAAGAACTGCTGGCATGGCATAAGAAAGTCTATTCTCTTAAACACAGGCAAAGACCAGCTGCAAAGGAACAAAAATGAACCTTTTCTACTCCATTAGTCAAGGAACTACAAGACAGCTCAAGGTCACAATTTTAGACATCTGAAGTTGATTTAAACAAATTCCATCCAGACCTCCTATTCTTACTTAAACTTGCAAGTAACCTTTATTGATGCTTTTGCTGTCCATGTGCCAGTGGTAGTGTCAAAGGAATGTCACCATGTCAAAAGCATTCCTTGAGTTACAACTGTCAAAAGCATTTCCAAGACTGTGGTAATTAAAGACCAAAGAAATCAAGGTGGTTGTTGGAACTAAGTATCAAGGTAACTCAGCACAAATATTCACTGGAAGTTCACCCTCCAAATGACATAGGTACTATATTACCACAGTTTTTTTTCTGAATGCTTCCAAACACTTTAGAAAACAATAAAGAGAAAAAAAAGTATTGCTTTTAACTACCCCAAGGTTTTAGACGTACAGAGGTACCGTAAAAACTGTACTTTCATGCTGAAACCTGGTATATGAAGTTAGCAAGGAATGACAAGCCTTTATAGTTCAATTGAGAAAAGCAAAGCAAATCCCACCCAAACCCCAAACTCAAACCACAGATGGGATGTGGTGACACAGTTCCAACACAACCTGGGTCTGCTCTGTGGCTGCAGGCACACTGCTGAGGCTTCACAGAAAGTTTATTGCTTATTCCAGGCAGCAGATCCTGTGCCTCCCTGACAAATCAACACTGTGCAGAAATGATTTTCCATAGTGCTGTTAATGCCTTAAAACCACATTATTTAAGAAGGTACTGAAGAGAGAATAAAGTATCAATCTCTGGGAAATTTTTACTGAAACAAAGGGAAAGGGAAGGGTGAACATTCTAAATTTGCTTTTCTTGCTGAATCTGAGACAGAAAAAAACCACATAAGGACAAGGAGTTTACAATAGAGATCAATATTACATGCAATAGCATGCCTTTTTAGCACTTTCCTGCTCTATTTAATTTCTAGTTATTGACATACATATAAAGTTTATATTTCAGTAGTTCTAACAAAAACATTTTGACCACCATAGCCTTCCATCTAAGTACTGAACTGTGACATTTGTTTACTGTAGCAGCAATTTAGACACAAATATTACATTTTAACTACTGTCATTTTAACTGTTTGCCATCACAATTGAAATCTAACCAGACAATACTTGAGATCTTGCATTCGTTGATTTAAATAGATGATGGAACAGTATTTTTTAAACAGAGGTTTTCCCTGATTCCAGTAGGTGGCAACAGCTCTGCCCTAAAAAGCTCAGAGAAACCTGTTTCAGAAGGGGAAGCAACTACATCCCCACCCATCCCTGCCGTACTGGGGAGGCTCTGAATTAAATCACCCAACAGAGCTCTCCAAAGAAGATTCCTCTGCTATCAGCCCTAAAATTCACTGCAAATCATTAATGTTGTAACTGAAAATGGAGCCCTAATGGTCTAAGAACACTTAAAACAAGATAGTTATTTCATGCCTGATTTGTGAGAGCAAGCACTTAACACAGTGTTGCTCTGCTTTGATTTGTGCACACAGGTGCAATACCCATGTCAAATCTAATGAATTTTGTAAAATACATAAATGGTAAGTGGTTACATTATCTCCAGTTTATGAAATCTATGAACTTTGGGTACCAATGTCTTCATTGTTATATGCAACTCAATAGTCTGGGATGTGAAAGACGAAGAACACAGCAGAAATCAAAGTAATATCTATCTTTCATGGCCTCTGACATCTAAAAAGAGTTTTACATAAATAAGTGTTTTTAAACAATAGTTATTTTTCCAAGAAAATATGCTAAACAGAAACACACCCCATCTAAATCACAGGTCTGAAGAATTCAGTAATCATGCAGAACCTCAAACTCATCCCTTACTATTGTCTATGCAAAGCTAATGTGACAGCTGTGGAAAGCTATAGGACAAAAGGGAGTCTGCACATCCTGAAAGGAGGAAGAAATGCCCCAAGTGCTGCTGTTGAGAAGTATGACCTGTCACCTCACAGACTGCCTACTCCTAGCCTGTACTAACCAATGAGCCAAGTTAAAGGAAAAAAATCAAAGGAATCAATAATTCCAGTTCATCTTGTGCCAGTGAGAGATTGATGTTACTGCCTCCCTTCTCAAGGAAATGAACCACAGGTGCAAACACAGACAGCAATTTCTACGACTTAAACTTATCAAAAATAGAGTTATTCAACAGTGCTACTGCAGAAATGTGTTGATTTATTTTCCCTCAAAAGTAAAAAAAATATTCTAAAAACTTCATTTTTCTAAGAAGGGAAGACACAAAAATTTTACTGTATCCAATGCTGTGATTATTGATGAATTATCTGCTATGCAATAAAGATATATAAGAAGTGGTTTAGAGATAAATGTAAAAGCTGCTGTACGGAGGTCTGTGTTTGGTCCTGTTGAATGGTCTTTATCAGTAAAAATCCACTACCACATGGGTCTTTCCAAAATATTTTCCACCCTCCAAACAGAGAAAGCTTAATTTTAGTAAATCCATTTCACAGTGTAAAAGCCTAAAGGAATCTGCTGAGACAGTCTTCCTAAATTATTTTTATTTAAATTCAAACTTCAGAGTCAATAACCAAATAAATGTGAAAAACAACTATTGGAAATTTTCCCCTCATGAAAGAAATCCACATGCTCCCCAGCATGAGGCAGTTCCCTTTCCTGGGCTCCAGGACAGAAGGGGCAATCCCCATCTCTCTCCCAGCAGCAGCTCCCTCCACGCTCACACTCTGCCGTGCCTCTCTCGGATGCTCTCGGATGAGCAGAGCAGGACTGTGCTCTGGCCCCAGGAGTGAGGCATGGACGTCTCTCAATCTGCCTGTAAGAAGATGAGCAGCTGGAAAAGCTAATTAGCAGCAGGCTCCTATGGGCAATAAAAGACTCTCTAACGTGCACTTCACAAGGGAGAGAGAAAAGCTGCAGGAATTATCCTCATACTCCAAGCACACTGATGAGAGACTGACAATTCTCTCGTACACATTGGCATTTTTTTTCTCCTTTGCTTTCCTATCTCTTTTGTCAGCTAGGAGCAAACATGCTTTTTCAACAGGGATCATGAGTATTTTCCTTTCAGTTCCCTTCAGCTGACCAGAGAATGACTGAAAACAGCTGAAAGCTTGCTTCTTCAGCAGATGTATATTTAAAGTTTGAACACCATACCATCTTCTTCTTTGAAGCACTTTTAAAATGAAGAGCACTGACCCAAACATTTTTCCATTTAAATAACACAGTTTTTCCAAACACCAGCATTTGATAGATAATGTTTTAGCTCAAGGGCCACTTTTGTTTTTATATTCCAATTATCTCAATGCTACAAGCATCTGAAGTACTTGTACCAAATAACCCAAACAGCAGCTGGCATTCCCTACCAGAATACCTTTTAACTAGCAACCTGGAGTAAAATCCAGAAGCATGTTCAGCAGCAAAGTGCAATAAAAAGGAATAGGTAGAGAACAAATGTACAGATGATGTTTCAAACCAATGAGTCCTGCTTTAAAATCCTATTTTATGCTGGGTGTCTCCAACAAATAAAATCTGTCTTCAGCATAAAAACTAAACATTTCCCAACCAGAAGCCCCTCACTTCATAACAAGGCTTTTCAAACATCCAGAATTTGCCAATGGTTGAGTAGAAATATTGTGTTAGAGCTATTAATAGTAATTCCTAAATAATTATCTGAAAGGAATGTAAATAGTTTCAGTGTAGATTACCATCTTGCTCTGCTCACGATTTTAGACCTAAAATGCAGCTATAATATACAAAGCACCTTATTTGTACAGGCATTAAATTAAAATATAATTATGATATAACAATAACTAAAAATATGTCTTCCCTCTTTAGCAAGTTAAACAGTTTAAAAAAAGGACAAAACTATCTTCTATTAAAGTTACAATAAAATTCCACCCTCAATTATTTAATTCCACCTGGTATTTCAGTACATATGTAGATTTCACCATCTTTCTGTACGCTTAAAAGGAGCTTAATACGGTTCTCAGCTCCACCATGAAATAACTTCCTTTTAAAATAATTTCAAATTGTGATGCCTTAAGCAGGAAGCGTGGCTGGAAGGATCTGAACATTAAAATTCCATTTATTTTACTACCTACTCCTCCATCACCAATAAGACAGGCTCATCAAGGATTAAGGACACAGTATTCTATATTACTTTATCCTTCTATTCTTCCTCTTTGCTCTGCATTTAGCAGTTAGCAGAAATGGCTTTAAAATATGAATACGAGATTTCTTAAGTTCCTCTTCTACATCCCTTGAACAAATCACACTGGTATATGCAACCATTAGACTGTGATTACATGTTTGATAACCTCCTCCCAGGAAAGACCTCGTGCCTTAGAGTTATGGCTGACAAAGACTGTAATCAGTGTCAGGTCTCCTTTTAATTTCTGTTTTCACACTCCTCACTAATATATATAAGATATTATTGTGCTGAAGTACATACTCCTAACAGGACAAATAGGATTGCTCCCTGCTACCCAGCTGCTCCAGGGTTTCATACTTACTAGCACTGGGAAAGATAATCAGAACATAATTCAGCATATATCTTGATTTTCTTTTCTAAACAATATTGAGGCAGAGAGGGGGCATTTTATGTTCCGGTTCCTACTGAAGTTATGAATATTTAAATTTAGCCAACATTTACCATAGCATCAAGAGATTTCTCTAAGACTACTGGTTATAATCACAGCTCTTCTGAGTGCTGCCAACATACATGCAGATATGAGTATTTTCTTGATCCTGTTACTTTACTGAATCGTTTACTCCTTCTACTATTGTTTTTTACATGGTCAATATGAGAACCATAATCCTACATATAATCTTCACCTATTGATCTGATGACTTGGTAAGAGAAATACCAGTTTCTCTTCTAATTACTGCTGTGTTAAGCATGAATTTTCAATGCTGACCCTTGTAGAAAGGTTTCAAATTACCATTTCAGCAATAAAACCTTCTACCAATACTTTCTGCATGACAAAACAAGCCATGTCTACCCATGGACAGCAGTGCTCTTAATTCCTGAAAGATTGCTCTGGGGCTAATCTTTCTGTGGTAATAGGAAAGGTCTGTAATGCTGTTTCCCATGATGTACTGAAAACAGATTCTCAGTCTTCAAATGTGTAAATACACACATACATTCTTTTTGCATTAGTAAAGCAGTCACAGGAACTTGTACAATTGTATCTCTCATGATGCAAAACAAGTCCAATGAACTTACATGTCTGTCTTTATCTACAAGGGGGAAAAGTAACATGGTATTTTTATAAAAATCTAATTTTTATTTAATTTTTTGTTGTTACAAAAAAAGCATTGTAATAATTTTAAGAGTCTCATCTGCTATGCATTAGACAACAGGCAGCCCTGCATGAATGCAAAGCTGACCAGAATACTCTTGAGGCTGTGACAGACACTGGCATGTCCCCTGTTGGACACAAACCAATCTGTTGTCTCAGAATCCAGCTAATGAACTCCCATGAATTTATTTTTTCTAACCAGTGGAATCTAGTTAGCATCCAGGCTTGAATGCCAAGGTCATTAGGCACACTCCTGAAGCTGGTAAAGAGGGTTTGACTGCCTGCCTGACCCACTTCCTCTCACTGCACAGGCACTTTTCCCCCAAACAGGTTTCCAAGACACATTTAAACCCCTCAGTGAACAAGCAGATATGAGCAACAGGCACACAGTGAAACACAACAACATTACTGACCATCTGTAAACATGCCATTAATTTTACATGGAAGGAATATGCTTAGGAGAGCAGTGGCTAGAGGAAAATAGAGCTTCCCAAAGACAAAGATCTTCTGCATTCTCGCCTTTGCACTGACTGCCCTTATAGAGAGGGAAGAGCTTCTATATTGAGAAAAGTAGGATTCTCCATGAAACATTAAACTCCCCTGGCAGGGAGATGTTCCTCTAACAAAGTTAATAAAAATGGCTGAAAAGAGAAAATCACTCAGCTCCTCTCTCTTTATAGATTTCTGCTCCAAATCGTTCTCCTTTGGGGACTGTGGAAACTTGCCAGCTAATTGTGTGGACAGGATGGCTTCTAGGCTTGTTTCTGATCTGACGATGATGTTATTATTTCTTCATAATTGTTTACTGTGTAAAATGAACATTATTCTCTCCAGAGGAAGACTGCTCAGAGTTGCTCATGAGAGTGTTTTAGCTCAGTTTTAGCCTGCTGTCGTCTTGACAACATACTCATGTCAAGGTTAATGTCACATCAAGGCACTGTAAGTACCTCCTTCCCTTGCAGTTATTCTTTCAACTGTAAGGGTAGTAATGCAATTTAAAGTTTCTTCATTCTTGGCTGACCTTTAGGAGTATTGCAATTACACACAGAGAAATTTCAAGAGAGAAATTTCTCTGAGTACTGTGGGAGTAATTGTAATTGTGGGGGAAAACCCCAGATTTTGGGTTGTGTTCAGAGAGCACAGCACTGAAAGCAATCACCTCTACATTTTGTCTGGGCTGAGAGAGGGACTCTGCCCATGACCTCTGTTGTGTCACCTGAGCTTCATATTGGAACCTTCCCATTACATCCCCATCTGTACAAGTGAGATAATGCTTTTTATTAAGTTCATGGGGATATCACAATTCAATATTAATGAAGAACAGAACTGCAAGGCTTTCTGTGATACTGCTAAGTGCAAAACTTCCCTAAATCTTGGAAAACAGAGTCCAAATGCAGAGCTGTGAGAAGCACACTGAAAGAAAAGATACAGCTCTTCTTCTTTTACTACAAAATAAATAATTAAAGAATATTCTTGCTTACTCTCTTGGATCCATCCTTTATGTGTCCCTGGGCAGAGCTGGAGGCGGTAAGATTTGCATGTCAACAGCTATTTTGCACACTGGTTCAGAAATACCAAAGGCAGCAAAGCACCTGCCTGTACAGGTGCCCTGGGCAAGATGCTCCTCTGTGTTATTCTAATACCAGTCACGCTTATGTAGCTGATGAAATAATGAAAAATACATCTCTACTGCTTGTGGTACATGCATGATCTTACAGGCACAGCCATTGCACATCACCCGTGCTGCTTAAGCTCTGACTTGGACTCGCTCAGATTTATTCTTGCACAGTCTCTCTCTCCCCCAGGGCCCCTGCCAGCCACTGAGTTCCCAACATTCAACAGAACCCAAATGCTATATTCTTCTTGAAAAATATGTGGATGCTTTAATTGTCTCCCTGGGTTTCCATGACAACCTCAGCAACATAAACAGCCTTGCTGGCAGCCACAGGAGACTGAAATCTCTGCTCTCTTCCCTCTCCTCCCCAAAACTTCTCAATGTAGAACATACCGTAACCAAAAAAATGCAATTAACAATGGAGGTGGTATCTAGTACACCTGGCTGGCACTGGAGAAATGTCTTGGAAATAAAATGCATTACAGTATATTATGCAAACAGTCAAAGCATTGCCAGCTACATCACTGTTATCGAAGTACCTTGGGACCAACAGTGAAAAACAGTGAAAAACTATAAATGCATAAACAGAAGTTTTCTATGTCAGTTTGCATGGCTGCAGAGAGCTTTAAAAAAATATATGACAAGACCTTCTCTGTTGGTGCTTCTGAGCACCTCTCACCTTGGTGGTAGGTTACACGTCAGGAATAGATAAGCCCCTCAGTAAATGTCAGGACAGTTGGAGTTCAGATGGCTGCAGCTCCCAGCTTTCCAGCAGGAAAATCAGCAGCAGTAAAATGCTCTGCACGGTACTGTCAGCCTGAGTCCAGGAGACGCTGTTTCTCTAACTCCTGCATCAGCATCATGAGAGCTGCTGTTTCTCCTAATGCTCAGACATCTGAGGTCCAACAAGTCCCAAACACACAGCTCAGATCTTTCTTCTCTCCTTAGCAAAATTAATGGCAAAATAGATTTTCCATGAGCCAACCATAACCCTGGAGGTTTTAAGCCATTTAAACTCATTCATCTAATACTGGATGGCATGAAACCATCAGGATACAGAGGAGTTACAAAGGAGGCCGCTGATAATTATGGCTATCAGCTGTCCATAGCTCACAAAATCATCTTTCAAATTATTATTCTACTTTCTGATCACTATAATGCTGTGTATTTTTAAAGTAATTGCCCCTGTATGACTAGTTTGTGAAGAAGTAACTTTGTGCAAGAAAGGCCTGCAATTTCCTTCACCAGTGCTGTTGGCTTGTCTCGGGCACTTGTTCTCCCTATGCTGCCGGGGAGATAAAGATGCCTCTGGCTGCTCTGAGACAGCTGGGGATGTAACTACGCTGTTTTCCCTGCAGCAATCTTCCCTCGGCAAGGAAATCCTCTGGCTTTGTGGGACTGATTTTGCTGTAAAGCAGACTCAGGATTTGAGCAAACAGAGCTGGGGGATGGTATGTGAATGTGAGCCCTTGGAAACAAAAATCTATGGGGATTCCCCCGGGCCAGTAAGCAGAAATACATATATCTGTGAGAAGAAGGAGCAGCAGGAAAAGGAGAAGGCAAAATGCTTCCCTCTTCCACAGGGCTTGGAATGCACAGAAGGCACCACCTGACATTTCGCGGCTTGAAGGATCAGCTTTTTGAAAACTGCCTGATTACACAGACCAGGTGGAAGCAAGACAGAAGTTAATGAAATAAACACTAGAAGCGCTGATGAATATTTAGAAAAAGAAATGTGGATATTTTATTTATTTTCCAGCTTAAGGGAGGACTTTCACAACAGTGGCTACCAATGTAACATATATTAAATTGTTTCATTTCCTCTTGAAGGATTTTAAGCAGGGTCTTCATGCCAGGAATTCTTGTTCATGGAAAGACTGCATTTTGCAATATGATAAGGAAATATTTCTTCTTCCCTATCTAATTTACTCCAACAGGGTATACAGAAAAGAATGTATGTGAGACTGAATCGTGAATATGAAAAAAATTCTTATGCCTGCATTTATCACGCTAAACAATACCACTGGCTAATAAAATAAAGTTTAATTTTATCTATCAACTATTCCTAACAAGTTTTTGTTTGCATGTATGTCTTTCTGCATTCTAGTCTGCGTCTGCTAATTACAGATAAGTTACTTAAAACTACAGCATATAGGAAATGGATGTTGACTTGGAATATAAAGAGACATCTGTTACCTTACAAATATGAGAGTCCACATGCTGCAGATCACATCAGGGTATCAGACAACATTCAAGGTATTTTCCATAGTGTGACATTGAAGTTAGTCACAGAACAAGCAGGTCAGATGAGATTTCGTAGTTTTCACAGTTATTTATTAACTGTAATAGCCCCAAAATGATCACAGTGCTTTAAAATTAGGATTACAAAAAATATAAGCGTCTCTTTTCTGCACCTGGAAATAATTACTAGGCCTAATGGTACTGAAATCAAAATGAGGGCAATTTTAGAGTAATTTTAAATTAATGATTCTACAATTAGTAGATATTTTCATACTTTTCAACCTCTGTCCAATATGACTCAATGCCATAAAGACAGTTGGGTTTAAATTCTGAGAAATATCTATGAAAGCTAAATAAAAAAGGCCCGAAACACCACACAAACCTTTGCCTATTCCCTAAGAATGTTCATGGTGTGTGGGCGGCTGAGATGAATTATGTCGAGGTGGTTTTATCAGAAGTAATTACATAATTCCCTTGTGGCTCTGAACCATTCTAAACCCTGATCCAAGCCCTAATCATTACTAAAGTATTCATAAAGCCTCTACAAGACAATGTTCTAACTCACAAAACTATTCCTTTGGAATAGTCAGAACTTCAGAAAACTTGAAGGTTGCTGTGACTTCACAGGAAATTTTGTGTTGCTTAAGAAAGAGTTTTCATATATTTTGCAGTTGCACCTATGAATACAGACATTTTTACACTCAAGTGCAGCATATGGCATGACACCTCTTTCAGGCAGAGAACCACATAAATCTGAGGCCAAACCCTATGCTTTTGACAACTTGAACTTTTCAGATTTTGTTAATTTTAGTTTATTCAGCTGAGCTAATTGTTTCTTTGGTAGGCCAATATTAAAAGTGTGGTTTAATTAATGCATTTAAAAAGAAAATTAATTCAGAGAGCTTTAAGTATATAACTAGGGAATATGCCACTTCAAATGAATGAAAAACATTAAGGAAAGGTAATTTTCCTCATTTCTAGTGTACTTTTGCCATGCTTCCTAAGTGACAGAGTACACCGAAAGGGCTGCACACATCAGGGTCAAGGCTTTGATTTATTATTAAGAAGTAATTACTCATTTTTGACAATGCCAAGTTATTTTCTTCTTCCTGAACATCTCAAGAATTTAACACTTTTTGTAAAAGCAAAATTGTTCTCAATATCATAAAATACACTCTCTGTAGAGCACAAGGCTAAAAAATACTGACAAATGACATACCTGCCCCAAGCTGCTTTCATTGTAGAATCTTTATCAACAGGAATGCATGAGGACTCAACAACACTTGAGTTATTCAATTTGTAGCAGAGACCACAGTCTGGATCTAACATACATCCATTGCAATAACTGAAAGAGAAAAAAATAAATACTTAAGCAACACTTCATTCATTTGTGGATATCAAAACCAACAGCATCTCCTAGTAAGTCTTGGAATGCACATAGTTAAGTTGTCAGTGTTGAAGACAAGAAAAATAAGTTTTCCATAAAGTATCACATACTGATTTCACCCTCTTCTGCAACGAATTTTGGTAGTCCATCTGCATCTACCCTGTGATAACTGATCTGGTTGCAGGACAATTCATTCACAGAATAAATTTTAATTGAAAAGACACAGATTGGAGATGAAGAAAAAGAATCATAATAGAATCATAGAATGGCTTGAGATGGAAGGGACCTTAAAGATCATCTAGTTCCAATTAGTCTCCTGCCATGGGCAGGGACACTTTCCACTAGACCAGGTTGCTCAGAGCTTGATCTAACCTGGCCTTGAACAGTTCCAGAGATGGCTCATCAAAAGTTCTCTGGGCAACTGCTTCAGTGATACCCTAACAATTAAAGGGTTTCTTCCTAATACTTACTCTAAACACTCTATTTCAGTTTGAAGTCATTCCCCCTTGTCCTATCATACATACCTAATAATCAAACTATAATTTGGGCATCTATGGATATGAGTCAGTCAAAGATCATAATACCACGTGTCTCCATGAGCAAACTCGGCACCTGTATTTCCACAAAATTTGATAGAAGGAGTCATTATGTCAATGGAGGCAATTCACATACAGGCATCTAGTGCCCAAAAATATCCCATCTGCCCCTCTCCTATCACTGCAGCGTGCAGTGTTCTTGCAGATTATTTCCAGTGCAAGTGCATCACACTTGCCAGCTCTGTACAGATGTCTCCGATTTCCTTGGGAGTCTCAATAAGCACGAGATGCTAACATTCAGGCAGTTCCCTCAGTGCCATTCTGTTAGCTGTTCAGGTGACTAGACAGCAAAACTGCTCTCTAGATACCACTGGCTGCACTGACCACATCCTCGCTGACTCTACTGGCAGCCGAGACACCAAGGGCTCTACAGATACTTCACTGAGGAGTCAGTCTAAAATCTGTCTCTGAAACCTGACTGATGGGGATGTAGGTATGTGAGCTACAATGGCATTCCAAAGTTCCCCACGAAGTGCAAGTGACCTGAAAGCTGCTGGCACAAAGCCTTGCAAACACTCACTCATTGCTCCTGTGATTAAACGACACAGGCATTTATCTTGCCTGGAAGCCATTTTAGATTCAGACACACATTTTCACCAGTAAAGCCCCTGATATATCTAAGGGATAACTTTAGGTGGCAAAAATTAAAATAATTAGCAACTGTAAAACATAAAGTCTGGAAATTTGAAAATTAAATTCAACTTTGAAATGCAATATCTGGAAACATATAATTAAGGTGACCAAAGCAGCTTTAACATACACTCCTGTAACAACAAAATCAAGAAAATTATCTTTTCTGAGTATGTATCTTTATCAAAACAAGGACTTTGTGAATTAAGGAATATACTGCCTAAACTACTTAATCATTATGAGAAAAATTAAAAGTAGTTGTAACTGCAAAGTCTCAAGAAACTAAAACAGTAAAGCAGATTATATGAATATAAAAAGTCTGAAAGTAATGCTTAAAATCTAGTTATTCAAACTCTTTGTATTATAATGCTTCTAAAATAATTATATGGTCAACTTACATGGCAGATGGCAAAAAAAAAGAGCTTGTATTGTGTTAAGAAAATGTATTCACATTCGGATTTTCCTATTTCTCCCAAGTTTCAGAAAAGCGTGCTCTTTGCTATTGTGTTCTTTCTAAATTATTAAATTACTGCAGAATTTATATGTTGTCTACATTTAGAATACAAATCTATTTTAAACACATCTTCCTCTCCTTAACTGATTGGTCACATTCCAGTCTAAACAGCTTGGGTTTTTTTAGTTAGGAAAGCTGCATTAAATCTGATTTTAATTGAGATAAGGACTGCAGAAAATATTTTTACAATGGAGATGAAGCAAAACTTTCAGATAAAAGTCAATAGCTTCATCTACCTGCAGTAAACATTTCTTCTCTTGCAAAAATAAATGAGAAAATTGTAAATCTACAATTAGCAGCTTTTAAAGGAAAGGACAATACCACTATACCGGTAGTTGCATGAGATTTAGTTGCATTTTGTTACATTGATATTAGCACATCAATGGCAATAACCAAAAGAGTTTACAGGAACAGAAGACTGTAAGTGAATGAAAACATTTTTATAAATCACAAATGCATTCAAGTATGGAATAATGATACAAAAATAGTATAAAATAATAATATTTCTTATATTGAAAAGAATCTCATGATATCAAACAGGATTGTGACATATGATTTTCAAACTATAGAACATTTTCCACTGAAATGATGTTATCAAAGTGTCTGTAAACAACATGAATTTCTAAAAAGACACAGTCATTAGTGTCATCTTTATGGTGTTGCCAGCAGAGGACAGGACAGGCACTGGACACCTGGTTTCCCTCAGTGTCCTCACAAGAATCAATGCAGAGATGAACAGCAGAGCTGAATTTGCACTCTCTGTTCCATCCTGCTGGGTAACTCCATGTAACCTCATGTAGTGCTGGGTATCAGTAACAGGTCAAGCGGGAAGCACAAGATATCTTATTTATTCCTCCCTCCCAGCCAGAAAAAAAAAATTGAGAGATTTGAGTATTGATTCCAGTGTCTGTCTACATGGCTGCTAGTTCAGCTGATCCTCTGGCTTTATTAGAGATTGTAGAAAAAATTAGGTTGGAAAGGACCTTTAACACCATCAAATCCAACTGGTCTTCCTGTTGGCATTCAACATAATAAAAGCTGCTGGATTTCATGTCTTGCCAAATGTCAGAGGTTATACAGAGTTACTCATAAAAATTCAAATAACTTAAAATTATTATTTTCCATGTCTTTTCTGAAATTTGTCTTTCAGATTGAACAGTTAAATAACAGCTCTTTATAAACCCTTTAGATTTGGGTTAGGATTTCCTGTCATTACCTACATAGTGAGTTCATACAATCAGACTCAGACTTTAGATTTTAGAGACAAGACTAACTAATGCCAGAAAAAACACAGAAGTCAAACACACAAGACCTAAAGCCATTTCAAACCTAACTCCTAGCAGACTAACAGTAGGCAGCTGCTATTCAGAACATTTAGCATTCTTCTGTGTCCTGTTTTATCACTGATATAAAATTTTATGTTGTCTTTGATGAGGTATATGGACATTGCTTTTTCCAGAATGATGACCAATGTTTTCTCCTCCAAACCCCCATTATTACAAACATTACAATTGTTTCATAACACAGTAAAGAAACCTCTATCAATTACTAAGTCTAATTATAACAGAAGATACAGCGTGAAATAAGCAAGGAAGCTTTTTTTTTTCCAAAGAATAGTTAAAAAATAATCAAAGACACTAGGTTCTGAGGCTGCTTACTCTAGAAATAAAATATATAGTAGTTTCAGGTTTATGCTCTTCTTCCCTCTAGCCCCATTATTATTTGCTAAATTATTTAAACAATTTGAAATTGAGCACATATTCTGACATACATGCTCCTAGTGATATAAATAATATAGTATATAGAATATACCAGGAAAGGAAATGCAGAATTTAATACTTGCTGACATGAAACTATCTCCTACAGAGTTCACTCCTGTCCTCAGAAGTACCTTATCAGTCCTATCAATATATATATATATATTGAAATACATGACAGAGGATGAATCTTTAAAAATATTGGTAATTCTTCAAATCCAGACCAGAGATCAGTTATGGCCTTGAAAGCTCTAGATAAAAACACTCTCGGATGTCGGTAGGAAAGGAAATTTGCATCCAATTATAAAACAGGAGATATGCTTCCTCTAATTATCATGAGATATTTATATTTATTCTAAGTTTATGAGCTAGTGTCTTGAAAACAAGCTCATCTGTGAAAAGCCAGTTCAAAATTCCCAGGCAGGATGGTTGTCTGTAAGACTGACAATTCAAGATTGAAATACCTGAGAGAGATTATTTGATTTTGATGAAACCAGGCAGCATTACGGCAGAAAGGTTTTACAATCAGCCTGTTTCACTCCCCGCTTGCCAGCTGGGCTCCTAGGCAACCCAACGAGAAGACAAGTGTCTAGACTTCAGATGCTTCAGACTATGAGACAGAATAACAACAACCAGGGCTCTCAGGTTCCACAAGTCAAAAAATGCCCAGCTTCTTTGCAGATCAGTGGCAGGAACTCAGCAGATCAAAGTAGCCTGGCCTCTCAGTTTATGGGGAACCGCCATGGAATGGGATTTCTGGGTTCCTGTTTAAACATCACAGCATGGAGGAGCTGTCTGTTAGCAGAGTAGATATCCCCAACCCTGTGATTCCTCACTGGTTCTGCCAACACACTCAACACATGTCCCCTTCATCCAACCACACAGGAATAACTGATATCTAGAAAGACTGGCAGCACCAATTTTAAGGTCCTTTGATAGCAATTTCTTGCCAGCCTGAGTAGCAGCAACTTTCAGAACTCTCTGCTCTGGATCAGTCTGCCCAATAACTGTTTCTGAGGTTGGAGGTTGATCACAAAGGCCACAATGCCATCCTCTCTCACAGAGATCCTACTCTATATGGATGAATTACCAATTGACTAGCTGTGTCTTTCTTGATACCAAAATCACTGTTTACTTTCCTCCTAACCGTGCCATTTACTACACTCTAATGCAATCTCTAAAAATATTGAGTAAAATCTCTGACCTGCCAAAGTGACTCTCCAGGTGCTGATGTAAGGTTCCTAACTCCCCATTTCTTAGAATACTCCATACTTATGTTTGTTTCATCATTACATTTTGCACTTGAAATTTGCAAAATGACCTTGTAAGTAATGACTCTCCTACAATTCTCAGCAGTCTTGTAATCTGAGCTGCAAGTTTTGCCTTGCCACTTTTTCTTGAGTGATGTAGCACTAAAAGGCCTATGCCCAGTGCCTTTGCTCTGCAAGCACCATTTCTCTTTTTCTCACATTATTTTGACTTTTTCAAGCCGAACCTCAATTGAAAAAATTGCAACAATTTTCATTGCCACATTTTCAAGGACTTTTAACTTTGCTTTCCATATTCTGTAATGCAATTACAAAATGTATCAGTGTGTTCCTATTGTCCTATTGTGCTACAGAAATGCAACCTGAACCTGATAAAGTATTCTAGACTGTGTAGCTGTACAGAACGTAGTGCCTGATTTCATAATATTCTATTGCATGAGTAGCAGAACAGCCACTCAGAGTATCAAAACATCCCCAAATACAGACTTTTTTTTGTGGACAGACTCTTTCCACTCCTTTTGGATTCATCATTCACGCTGAGTACATGCTGCAGAATTAGCCTGAGTACATGAAGAAGGCTTTTTATGGGAAAATGTGATAGATCTGCTACATGCAAGTTGGATCTGATGATCCTTATGGGTCCCTTCCAACATGAGATATTATATGCATTTTGCTCATAAATGTCCTGTCCTGTCCACAGAATAAATTCCACTGTTGTGAGCTTTTTTAACCCACTGCTCCTGCTCTAAGACTTTCGGACAAATACTGCAGTATTTGTACTTATTAATTAACTCTTATTATTAAGAGTACTTATTAGCTCTGTTGACATGTTAGGATATTGATACTTTCAGCCAGTTATACAAATAAGGATCTTAGGATTTTTTTGACAAATAGCTTACTTAATTTTCATACACAAACTGACATCAGTTTGGTAGCAGGACCATGTTTAAAACAGCCTGATGCTTGTGCCTGAGGGCTTGTGCTGTTTGCACAGGCTTCACTGCACCTCAGGCATGAAATCAAACCATTCTTTATACTTCTGATGGTTCCTGTCTTGCTTCTAGAAGTGAAGCACTAAGTTCAGGTTACATATAAATGGATAAGAATATAGGGGATGCTTTAAGCAGTTAAAACATGTGCTAACGGCAGATAACACTTCCAGCTGTTGTACCCGGGACACAGGAAACAATAATTTACAAAGAATGAGAAAAATCCACTTGGACTTCAAGAGCACTTTCCTGCTACTATAATAGACCAAGCGACAGAAGTTTATTTGCTGAGTTCTACCAACCCTCTGTTAGGTAACACATTTAGTGGTGTCCATAAGGAAAAGCTATAATTTATAATCCCAGTGCTTGGATGCTAATTGCAGTTCTGTAATTATACCACACAGATACTCCCAACAGATCTAGATCACAGTTATGTCCAAGTATAACTGTAAAAGTTTCTAGCTTTTTTTCCCCAGGATTGGGATTGGCAAGCACGAGCAATGGGTTTTGCGTTCGAACCTAGGATGTTTATTTTTCTTATCTATATTACATTTTTACAACCCTTTCCCATCTTCAAATCAGGCTCCTTCTCCATCTGTTCCACTTAGATGATTCTTTGGTGTCCTCCCTAAAGTTCCAGACCAGCCATAAATCTTTACCCTTCCTGATATGCCACCCACATATAAATACATTAGCTTTCTTAAAACATTCCATAAACCTTCTCAAAGGCTCCCATTCCTCAGCTATGCAACATAATGTATACAACCTCATAGAAATTGTTTTCAGTCTCTTGGTGTTTGCAACTTCTGCTTTAGATGTGGTGAGGATCCTTAGATCATCAAGGTTATCCCACTACTGCTGTGGGACTGTGCTGAAATGCTGACATCACATGAGAAGTGTCCTGATCTACTTATAGGTATCAGTTGCCTCTTGTCTTTGATGATCTTTCTTTTCTGAATTTATAGAGCCTCCAACTACAGAGCTTCTTGATTTACTCCTGGAACTGAGCAACACAGACAACAAAGAGAAATAACTGACTTACACATGCCTTTATTTTGGACAGAATGGCTGTCTCTCCAGCATAATCTTTTTTCAAAACTACTTTTCCAAAGAGACCCTACATGTAGATACTATATTCCCAGCTTCCAGGCAGATCAGATAGAAACCCTGTTTAAACTTGATTAAAATCATTCTTGTGTGACAAAAACCTGCAGACCATGTAAAGTGTAACACCATCACTTTGGAAAATTTAAAAAAATCATTCTCTTTGCTGTTTTGTTAAACAGCAAAGTCATAGAAGTACTAGCAGAGATGTGAAGTGTTAATGGGTTACTACTGTATGAATAACACCTTGTTTCCTCACTAATGCAGAGTTTGAGTCAAAGTATGTGGAAAACTTAATGGTTACAGGAACTGCATTGCACTCAGACATCATAGTTGAGCTAAGTTACTTTACAGATCTTTATGTTTAAATTGATGAGAGGAGTCTTTTCTCATTCACTTTAAAGATGCTTACTACATGGATGGACATATTCCTTCCTATCCTTTATAATTTAAAATAAAATTACAAATTTTGATTGATAGGACCAACATGCCAGCACAGGGAAAATCATTACCGAGCAATATATCACTGTATTATTAATAAATTTCAAGACTATGTTGAGGTCTTTTCACAGTTCTGCAACATAAACTATCAGCATTTTAACTATACTTCATAAGAGCTGGAAAAAGCATTCTCAGACATGTTTACCTCTTTATATATTCATAATTTTCTGACCTCAATGGCCAAAACACATTACTATATTTATTATTGCAATTCTCAGTTATCAGAAATTACCAGTAGCTCAGGCACTTTGACATTAGAAAGAGAAAATGAGAATCATATTTTAACAAATACTGGTTCCGTGATACAGTGACATTATGAAAAATAGCAATGCCTAGTTTGCTGATAAATTAGATTGTCAATGAGTTCTCAATAAAATAAAGTACAATATCTAATACACTTACTACATGCATCCTAAGGCTTTTAAATACAATTAAACTAGCTTCAGTCACTAGATTTGCTGAGTTTTTCAGGACTGATCACAATTACATACTTCTGCTATACTCACAAAGAAAAGATATATTTCTGTCCATCTTACTTGTCCATTATCTTACTAAACAGCTATGTGCAAGTACTAAATATTGTTGCCTTCATCTCGGTGGTGTGTATTTGCACAGTGAGCTAAGGATCATGAACCACGTGAGGGTGACTAATGCAAAAATGAACAACACAATCCTTGTGTGCCCAGCACAGCTGGCACCGCCTGTATTATTTTAATCAGTCTGAAGACAATCTGTTCAGGAAGGATTCCGAGAAACTGTGCGCACAGGTATCATTTCCCTAAGATATGAGGGTTACCTAAGCTTAACACAATATTTACCACTTTCATATAGTAACTGACATGAAAAATACTGCTTAGGCAGAACAGCTTTGCATTATGTCTTCTAAAGCAGACCAAGTTTCCAGAAGTGCAGAGAGACACACAAATGGAGACTAAAGGAGCAAGAATACAAGGCAGCAGGACCACAGTCATTTTACAGAAATGGTTCAGTGTCCCAAACAGTCACATCACTGATTCTTTAAAGACTGGGAAAAGGTGGGAGGATAGCTAATGAAAGTGCCCTAACCTAAACCTCCTTCCAGAATCAGGCAAGTTCCCAGTACATTTACAGAGTTTTGGTAGTCAGAATAATAATAGGAATGGATAGTTCATCTTTTCACTTCTAAGGTGATAAATTTTGGAATGGTGTTGCTTTCTGTTCTTAAATCTACCTTTGGGATTTCTGTGGCCCTGATGATAAGTACGATCACAGCTGCTGAGGAGATTAAGATCTAATAAAACAGGTGGTCACACTGCAAATATCTACACAACCTTCTACAGCCGAGTGTGAAAATTAAATTTGATTAATAGACAGTACAGAGAGGAGCATTCACCCTGCCTCTCCTCAGTGAGATACACACCCCCTTCCAGCTGTAAGGAGGCAAAACAAATCACAGTGTTTGGAGTGCCCTGCTGAATTTGTGGTATTTCCACTATTCAATTTTTTTTCACAAATTAATGAATTATTTTTTTGGCTGTTCAACTACAATATTGTGCACCTCTTCAAAATGAGAAGACTTTATTTGATTTATTTTATGCACAGCATATCTTGTTTTTATGTACCTTGTAACTCCATTGGCATGGCACAGCTCTTTGAGAACACAGTACTCAAGGCTTATGTACTTTTTTGAATTAGGACAATGTCTGGGCTCTTTATTTGCTAGTCTTTCTATCTTCATCGTTACTCTAGCAGTAAGAATTAGTCTGTGCAGAGGAATATGGATCTGAAGGAACAACAAGCAGACTGTAGTAGCTCTAAGGGTTCCTTAATGGACACCCACACTTACTTTAACCCAATGGATTTACAAACATAAAAAGCATTTTTACTCTGCACAGTATCAGCGAAACTTCTATCAGGAAAACAAATTCTACTGACATTTTCATAACTTGTAAATACATTTTGACACAGACAAACGCAAGTTATATTTAGGAAACACCCCCACACTCTGAAATGCCCATGCTGCAAACAGGTTTAGATTTTAAGTTTACCCCACCTCAGAGAAGCACTGTGTCCCCGTAATAAGAGGAAGAGAACTACGACATGCATTTGTGCAGGCACATACTTAAAGGCAGTTACAGAGAGATGGCATTACGTGTTCATTTTCTGAAGTCCTGCTGCCTTTTGCCTCTCCCAAACTTTCTGAGACCTCTTGAAGACTTGCAAGATACAATGCTAAGCAATCTGAGACACCAGCAGTTTTACTAAAACAAGCTAAAATATGGGTTAAAGAGCAAGGGACCACTGCCATTAATTTCCTTCCTTTTACTCTGACTGGATATTCTATTTGTCTGTACAGCAACACTCTACAGCCCTAGACAGCAGGTATCGGTACAGTAAAGCCATTATTCTTAGAGTAGCAAAGAAAATATGCAAGACTGATGTTATAAATAGTAGACTTTCACTTCCAAATCCTCAAGTTTGAGAAACTTTTTGATTCAACTTTATAACTGCCATGGGGAATACCTCCAAGGCCAAAAGGAAAAGAGAGGTGAGTCACAATGTAAAGCTCAGCCTTCAGCTTTTCTCTGGTTTGCAGTCCCCATCTCCTCTTCCTTCCAAGACCATACACATTATGCTGAAGTTCTAACCCAAGTGAAATGCTGAAAACACCATCTACTTTCTCATGACAAAACCAGTATTTTACATTTCATTCAGGTTATTGACAATGTGCATAGAAAGCAGGCACACTCGGATCTTAAACAGCCACTTTTCCAAGTCAAATATAATATATGCTTGTATGTTGTACCCTTCAGAAATAATTGTATTTATGATGCTGAAGGAATTCTTCCTTTGGCTCCATCCGGATCACGGTTTGGTGATGTTTTGAGGCATAAAAATGTATACAGTTTTAGGTAAACAAGTGTGAAAGCTATTATTAGGCATATCAATCCCTACTTTTCTGTACAAACACTTTAAATACTGGGTGCTGTAACCTAATTCTGTGTTTTGTGGGAAAATGCATCCATTTATTATTTTCAGCTCTCCTGGCTTTTGGGTCTCTCTACTAAAGTATAGCATAAGATTAAATTAGAAGCACCTAAAGATTTCTCATATGTTGTTCATTACTTCCTCTTCTATTCACTTCATCTTTCAACAAAGAGAGCTCCTCCTATTTTAAAATAAAAAAAAAAAAAAGTATTCCAATACTTCATGAAACAGCATGCCTTTATGAGAACTATCTGCTTTAACTTTTCTTGCTTTTGCCCAGAAGTGTGCACCATGAAAGCCATGGAAATTTCCTTCCTGACTGGCTGTGAATATGAAAATTCTGCTGAATATTTTTCATTGTTTTTTAAGTTGGACTAGCCATATTTCTTGTACGTAAATTTTATATGGTTTCAGGTTACATTAACCATTAACACCTGGCTTTATTAAATAATAAATTATGAGTTCTGCAAAGGGTGCATCCCCTCTCTCCAAGCATCCTTTCCAAACAGTTAACTGAAGTACTAGGCAAATCCTTCTCACATTTTTTCTTTTAATGTAATCTGATTCCAAAAGGAGAGTATCTTCCCCCTTTACCTCTTCTAACCAGACTACTCGCCATTTTGTAGACAGGCCCATCTCAAAAATTGCAAAATTATAGCTGACTCTGCAGTAGAAAAGAAGTAAAAATATGCATTTTCAATATAGGAATCATTATATCTGATAGTAACCTGTGTTGTGGTAATTTGTAACTATTTACACTCAAGGAAGACCTTCCATCCTCTCCCCAGTTTTCTATAAATCTTCAGATCCTCAGAATCTTTTCCCTAAGACCTCTGGCACAAGAAAAACCATGAACCATATTTCTAGCCAGTATTGCTACAAAACTAGAAGTGTACCTCTCATTTCTTGATATTTATCTCTACTACAAAGATGCAAATTTTGAACATAATTAAGAATTTCTTCGGCCACTGAACTAGTCTTCTCTGAATAGGGAATTTTCCAGTCTATCAGCTAAATGAACATAAGAGCACTCACACGTGAATAAACCAAACAAAAATATAGAAAATTACATGTACTTAAACCCCCAGAAGTAATGCTATTTGAAACTGTGACTGCATATTGGAAAATAGTTCAAACCCCACACATTTATTATAATTGTTTATTGATACGCAATTATCTGAACATTACTTTTTCCCACTCAGGAAAACAACAGGCAAGGAACACATCTTCTTGAAGAGTTTACAGCTGCTATACATGACAAGCAGACGAATAACAGCAAGCATTTTTATAAATTCCTTATAAAATATTCTTGACTTTGTGTACACTGTAACTTGTAGCAGGTGTGATATATTAGAAGAGGCATATGTGGAATTTGCCACTTAACCACCTTATTTCATCCAAGAAATTCCACAGGAATAGTCAGAGAATTTAATCAAAAAGTCTAATTTTCTCTACAGAGGGAAGTTGTGATTTTAAATTTAGCCGTATAGTTTAGTTCCTTGTACTAGGCTTTGTGAATAATTGCCCATTACTCACACTAGGTTGTAAAACTCAGTTAATTGGAAACAATCTTCAAGAAGATTGGATGAATGATCATGAATTCTCACCTGTATTTTGTGCAGGTAGAGTTTTGATGTGAAGGATCTGGTGGATTAAGTGTGATTCTTGGCGAGACCTGAGCTGATAGCAAAAATCCCGAAGCTAGGATAATGAGTGCTACAGCAGTACCTAAAAATACAGATAAAGAACAATGTGACACTTCTCTCCAGAGCACATGAAATAGTTCTCTATTGAACTGAACTCTGCTTGGCACCCCATCACTACGCATACAGCATTCCCTAAGGAGTTGTGATGAGAACCTAAGAAAAATACCTTTTGCTACATCCACATCATAAATTAGGATAGATATTAAAGTCAAGCGCACCAGTTTTCACATCCAGACACTAAATTAGTAGGTTGAGACTCTTTTCATCTGTGGAATTGATGACTGCTTGAACACACAGGTATTATTTTTGGTGTTGAAAATAATGTCATAAAGGTAAAATATATTAGTGGCTTTGAAATCAACATACTTCTCCCCACTCCACACCCAGACTTGGAGACTTCTTTGAAACAGAAAGTAGCATCAGCTTTTTCATTGACTCTACTTCCCTTTGTGAAACTAGAGAAATTAGACTTTTCATAGGAACACCATCAAAAAGTGCAACATATCTTGTTTCAAAGAGCACACATAACATCTGCTGGGAAAAAAGTCCCTTCCATCTTTTTGCTTCTGTTTCCCCCAACAAATTCCTTGTGCACAAGCTGGTCAAAATGATGAGAGGAAGTTGCCATATAAGGTTCACACTGTGCAACAGGCCATTACTGGAACGTAACTCATAGTTTTCCTACCTCATTTGCTAGACACACAATATACTGTATCATTTTAATGAAAACTGATAAACCTTGCTGCTCATGGTACTACTGCAACTGCCTCAAACTCAGACTTATAAAACTTTACCTCTTGCAACTTGATGACACATTGAGATATGTTTTGTATAGAAGTTTCCTAGCTGGCAAACACACCAAGTATGTGAAAACCTTTCTCAGAGATAAAAATAATAAATGTCTAAAATACTAAGATTCATATAATAATGTTGTCTGTGAATATGCCTGTGCAGCCATGGCCAATAGGCAGGAATGGTTGGACCACACATTGACCTGAGCTGAGGCAACTAAGACCCTAAACTCAGCCACAAACTGTATAAGCAGGAAGCACCTTCCCTCCATAAAATACTCCATACTCGGCTCTCTTCTAGCTATGGCTGGTAGGTACACTAATAATCCCAGTTTTCAAGGCAGGCTGGATATTGCACTAGATGTCCTGTACTTTCAAAATGCCATAAACCAGATAGCAAGTATATTTAGACAGGATCTTTAATCTTAATTACATTCATTCTAAGTATGCTCTGTCCTTTAAGTTAACTAAATACATTAACACTCGATTCCAAAATCTCTCAAAAGTACTGAATATGTAAACTTGGAAAACGAAGTTTAATATATTTTCATTCTGTGGACATTTTGCTATGATGAACAAAATCAAACAATAAAAGTCCATCATTAGCTCAGGTGGGAAAAAGGAAAAGGAAATATACTGAAGATATTTTAGATCCTCTGTTACAAAAAGAGATACAAATTGTACAATGCCCAAGTACCTTTCAAATAGACAATTTCTGAAGGGAAAGAAGAAAACACAAATAAAATGAATAATATACTTGTCACAATTCCTGCATGTTTTCCAACTAACAGCTTTGAAGAAAGAAATTAACTGTAGAAAAAGAGAAGAAGAAAGATAAAGAAGTGATAGATAAGATAAAGAAAGATATAAAATGGACAGGAAACTAAGAAAAATCAGTAACTGTAATAGAGAACTAAAACAGTGGGTTTTTTTTTTTCAGAAATTTACTATCATTTTCATAATGCTATCTGGAAGGTTCAATTTTTCAAAAGTTTCTAGTATTTTGAGAATGATAAAGACATAATGAATGAAATCTAAAATATCTCTGCCAAATGTTTTCAGAAAGCAGGAAAAGTTGCACGAGATTACAAAATTAATTTACAGTATATTGGCTTTTAATCAAAATATTAATGTTACTATCTACTGATTATTCTTGTAGGTTTTATCTAATAAACATCTAATCAATTAGCCTTTATAAAAAAAGCAAAGCCCCACATCCTTGCAGCAGAAGGCAAAAGCAGTAGTTTTGTCTTCATTTTATGCAGTGGGAGACTGGGGCATACCTGGTTCTCCCAAAGACCAGAGAAGTTGCCAGTAATAACTCAGTGTAAATTGTAATGTCCTTTGAAATGTAAACCAAAGTAGAGCAGAAAGATATGTCTAAGCTGTGAGAAAACTCAACATGGAAAACAAATCAATTGGTAGATTTAGTACTTATCATTCTATTACACAGCTCTTTTGCTAAGGAAAACACCTCATATCCACCAGTACCTAAATCAAATGTTGCATGGCAAAATTCTAACTAGTACAGAGGGATGATGCACGATTTCATGACTGTCATTATTTGTATTATCCTTAAGAAGGGACTGTAGGATAAAATCACAGCAAGCATTAGATCTTGGCTCGTGACACGGCAGACAGACAGCCAGCAAACCACAAAAAAATGTATTTTAATATTTTTTACTAAGCAATTACTTTGTGTCCAAATATCATTAACAAATAACCCTTTAATGCATTATGCTCCACTGTTAATTATGTGTCCTATTGCTATATCCTCCTCTGATCCATGATAACATGCTTTGTAAGAGACATTTATATCTACATTTCAGATGTGCAGACTTTGAATATGTTAAGCAGAGCCAAAAAGCAAAGAGCTCTGATAATATAAGAAGTGCATGTTGGTTATCACAACTATACAACTGGGCCCAGATAAGCAATAAACTCTTCAAGGGGGCTGGCCAAACATATGAGATTATTTGGGCCAAATAATCAATCAATCAATCAATCAATCAATCCTCTGTTTCAGTAGGCATTAAAGGAAAGGCAGCACCCAAGGATCAGAAGAGTCAGTGTAGGGCCTGGACAGATCCACACCACAGAAAGACAAGTCAACAGACTGTTTGGAGGCACAGAAGGACATACAGGGGATGTATTGTAACTGAAATGGAACAGACTAAAAGTAGTAATTTGAGATTTTCGTTCATATCTTTAAAATGTGAGAAACATGCTTTGAATAACTGTGTACCAAACAACTCATGTCACTGTGCTGTTGCTGCTCTGCCTATATAAGCACATTCAAATACTCGGGTGTACATTAACTCAGCTGAGAGCTGGGACTTGCACATCCAGTGACATGGCAGCTGGTGTACCTCTCTGCTGTGTTGCACTAAGTAGAAATTTGGATCCTTGGCAGCAACAGCAGAACAAAATATGAAGATATTAAATCTTTACAGCAAAACACTTTTGAACACTATTTCAAGAGGAGCAGGAACAGTTTGTTGAAAACATCTGAACCTTCCACACATTCACCCAGAGATAAGTTTTGGTCACAGATCACTTCAGCAAAACAAACACATAAGGCAGGAACAAGCAGGGAATTACCATCCTAATAATAGGACATACTGAACATAGGAAGGCTGCTTGCTCTGTTTTTCCCAACTTTCAAGAAAAGACTATGTGATGAGCTATGGTGTTTGGATATTTGGACAAAATGTATAAAACCAGAATTCTGTCTTTGCTTATCTCATATAGGAGGAGAATTAAATCACATGAATGTATGTAAGGTATTTACTGTACTGTATCTGAGGTAACTATGCAGAGAACTGCATTATATTTACAAAGTGCTGCAATGGTTATGCAATATTCTTTCTCTGGTACACCTTCATCAGATGGTTCTGAATTCCAATTAATAAGCCAATTAAAATTACATATGAGACTTAAAAACTAACCACCTGTGAAGTTCCAGGCATTTTATTCCTTAAATTGGAAAAAAAAAAGGTAAATGAAAACATTGTCAAACATGGCTTCAAGGAGAAAGTCACCTAAAAAAATAACACGCAGTCACTTTTAAATTAGCTTCTAGCTGTGGTATTTTACTTGAAAAATAATAAATAAAATAATACAGTCTTGAAACCTGTATTATTTCAGAGAAAAGATGGCATCAACAATGAAATTTTGAAGAGGACTACTTTGAAAAGAAATGCACTTGAAATTTTATTTTCTTTTCATTAATAATTATGAGGAAAATATAATACACTAATGAAACACTCACCTGTTAAGCTACCAAGCGTAAGTTTCCGGCGACCCATTCTTTCAACAAGCCAGACTCCCACAAGAGTAAAAATGAAGTTTATAAATGCTGTCAGTGCAGCCAGCCAGATTGCAAGCCTGTCATCTTCCACTCCTGACATCTGCAAAATGGTAGCACTGTAGTACCTGTGAAGGGAGAGAGAGACAAATAAGAACACCATTTATTTCAATTTGGCTCATATTATAGTTTTTGATTTAATTTGAAAAAGATCTTAACAAATATCAAGTGTGACCTCCTGCATAATGTAGTTGAAGACTGACACACAATCACCCTGGGAAATCAGGCATAACCAAGGCTTAACTTGCACCTGACTAAAGTTTTGACTGGAGGACATCAAGAGATGAAGTACCATTCTCTTGGCTGTTTATATTTTCAATGGTCAATCATATTCTGCTAGAAATGGGGTTTGCATTTTTAATTTAAATTAATCTGCCTGTCATATCCATCCATTGCTTTATGCTCTTTTTGGGATTTTAGCAGTCTGTATATTGTCTAGGGAAAGACAGCTCAAAAATCAAATAGATTTTCAGTCCTTTTAAAGGTCATACACAACTAATCTACGGCATCCAACATGTTGGAAGTGACACTTGCATCCTCTTGGTTTTAGGTTTTGCACTATTATTTCAGTGCCACTGACGTGCACAAAACTCTCTCTATGGCATTGCTTTTGTCTTAACCAGAAAATGATTGCTTTGAAAAGCCTCAGCACCACACTGCAGGGATGTGAATCTGCACCCAACAGGAGCATTTGACCGCATGTTCTACTTCCTTCTAAATGGAATCAATCTTTCCACACAAATAATAACTCATAAAAAATTGAACTGAGCAAAATGAAAAGGGAGGAGAAAGGAAGCCTACCATTTTTCACAGCAATCAAACGAACACAGACTTTGTGTCCATGTTCTCAGTGAGAGCTAAATAAATCCCCAAGGAAACACGAGTACTTTTGTTGATGATGTAGAAGCACTTTTCAGCTTGTATTAATTTATGCAGACTGAAATACTGAATATTCAGGCTCTCAAACACCTTGCAGTTGACAGGCTCTCACACAGCAATAATCACCAAGAATGTCAAAGCTTGTTTTTTCTGTCCCTGGTCAATCTGTAGCTTCCTTAATGTCCCCTTGCTGTCTTAATGCCCAGATGTGCTAGCCTCAGGAATGTTAGTGATTCCCATTCCTCTATTCCAAGCACATTCCACTTTTTACTTCAAACCAATGACCCATGATGGGCTGAGATGCCATTTTAGACACTACCACCCATAACTGACCCCGACTATGCTGGGTATTACCCCTCACCCACAAGGCATTTAGATTCTCCCAGCCCCTTCCTCAGCTCCACTTCCCCAGTGCAGCCATTTGAGGCAATGCCTACACAACCAGCTGGTGTTGGCAGGACAGGGCCTCCAGAGGAACCCTGCTGGGGCTGAGGAGCCAGTACCTACACGTGGTTCTGAGCCAGGCTCAGCCTGTGCCCACCCCTTAGAGACTGCAGTGACTCACCCAGGCTCAGCTCCTGTCCCAGCAAGGCTGAGATTCTTAGGGAGGGAAGATTCATGAACGATAGACATCACAATGCCAACATAAACTTGTCCTCGCTTCTTAAGGCACTCTAAATTAAATTGCTAACTGCCTGTCAAAACTTACACAGTACTGCACTGTTTCAGCCACCAAAATGATCCAGTCTCTGATTTCCCAATATATGTTTCTTTTTCTGCATAAGGGTAGGAAAAGAACAAATGTCAAGTGTTGGCCTGCTGACACCTACTATGAAACTCCTATTTACTTTCACCAGACAAGGCTTTAGGGAGCTACATTTAACTCCAAGCGTCTAAATCTTCTTAAAATCCAATTCTACTGGGAAGTCAGAAATTGCCAGTTGTCAGCAGGTATAACATACTGTCTATACAGTCAGAAAAAAAGCAAAGAATAAGGAATCACATAAAAGCATGTAGATTTCTACTGCCTAATACAAACAGGCACCTTTTGCCCCCATCAATCCTTCTGGTTGCTTATTGCATTCACAGGTTATATATTTTCAAATAGAAGCCTACTGTTTATCCATAAATAAACAACGTACTTCATTTCTGTGGAAAACAAACCAGGGAACTTTAGAACCTGCAAATCTAAATGCCAAGCTACCAAGGCCTGGGTGTTGAGCAGTGATGTTCATAGTTACTACAGCACAGCAACCTAATTTCAAAAATTTAGAAGGGCACTTACATAGATTATGACAACTACTAAATATATTTGCTTATATTCACCTGTTTTAGTATGCCCATTTTTTATACTAGTCTGTGCAGCCCTGCCTGTATATTAATGTAACAAAACATCAGTCTTTTCTGGTTCTTTCTGACAAGGGAAAAAAACCTATGTGGTAGGAAAAGGTTAAATTGTGGTATTATACAAACACAGCTGATACTGCAAATCCTGCAGGGAATACAGCTTCATTGACAAAGTAGTGCAATCCTAGCTTATTTTCTAAAACATAAAGAAAATTTAAAACACGTGTATCCTTGGAATTTTTAAGCAAATACTGAATCTTAGAAAGCAAAGAAATATATGCAATTACAAAGCCACACAAAATAACTGAGTTGAATATATACAGGAAGATGTTTAATATAGTTGATTTCTGAGGAGGTCAAAATTATCAAGAAATTCAGCATTATGAATTGTTCTAGCAAAAGTTGCTGTACATTGAAGAAAAATAAACCCAGAAACACTTCCACATTCAAGTCTCCTCAGACTAATCCTTTGACTATATACTGAAAATGCAGAGTTTTGGAGGAAATGAAACATCCAAAAACACTTCCCCCTTTTTTTTCTTTTAATCAGTCAGGGTTTTTTAAAAGCAATAATGTAAAATGCTTAAAGAAAAGGATCATTTCCTCCCTTCAAGCAGGTCTTAGAGACAGTTCCAAATGCATCAGGGTTTCCAGCTTAGCATCTTCAGCAGCAGAGAGGCTGCCCACCACTCCAGGCTTTGTAGCTCACAGAGAAAATAAATGTTTGTCAATAAGGTGCCATCACTGCTCTGAGTGTCTCCATCCTTCACAAGATGCTGCTCCAGCCTTTCTGTCATAATCCACTCCAACAAGTTTCTGCCTAAGGATTTCAGCCTTTTTGGACAGACAGAATTTATAATTCTTGTAAAAGCAATGAATAAATCTAAGGCTTTCTTTACAGAAACCTGAAGAGCTCTTCAAAGAAAAGGCTGTCATATCATCTCTAGGTCTAAATGGATTTTTCAAAATCAGTACCTGGGAGGCAACCTGGGGAGCTGCCACATTACACTTAAATTAAATTAAACCTTCAAATTCCCTATTTGGCAGTAACAGTGTATTGTGTTATGAATGCTTTCAGCACAGACTGAAACTACATAGTGAATGCCACTTATTACAATCAACATATTGTGATAATTAAAACACTCAGAATTTCGTACTGCTTGAGAGGTAACTATAAACATCCAATAAGTTCTCTGATTCAGCATGTGTTATCCATGTACAAGGTACATGAAAAGGATTTAAAAATTACCATGTAACTATGGTAATTAAGAAAACACAGGATTATTTTTTTTTGTGTGTCCAAAAAGACTAAACTCTGTAGCTATTAAGGGAAATAGGTACACTAGTGTTTGACAGGGATTAAAAATACATTTAGAGGATTAAGGCAAAGATACACAAAGAAATTCACTTCCTTAAGTTACCACAGTACTGTCACACACCTATTGGGTCATGTGAAAATACTGTTGCAATATCTGCTGTGAGATTGCCAAAAAATTCCTCCTTCTTTTTTTTTTTTAACCTTTTTCTTCTGCACCACACTTCTCGTTGCCAATAGCCAGTGTACTTTTCACATTCAGTTATTTCACCTACTTATGTGGGTGTTTCACAAGTTTCACCTGAAACTATAGGGGACAGAAATCGTTTTGTTCTTCATAACAGAAAAAGGATAAAATATGAAGAAGAGTTGGATCTATTTATGGAAAGAAAAAAATATTAGGCAAGAAAATAATATCAAACTATATATCAGTCTGCAAAAAAGTGTTCTGTAAATTTTTCAGACAGAACCCTGTAGTTAAAATCCATTGAAGAGGTAGGTTGGATTTATTGAAGAGGCAAACTGAGGAGTAATAGGCAGAGCAGAAAATCAAATGAAATCACTGGTAGGAACAAAGTCTTTATCATCTTCCTCCCCTTCCTGAAACAGAGATCAGTTTCCAGCACAGAAAAAAACAGGTTGGAGTCCATAACACCTGTATGTTTTGCACTGCAACAAAAAGCAAAGTAGTGTCAACTTTTTTACCTTGTCTTTAGTGCCTTTACTCAATATATGAGTGCCTTACTCTTCATCAGAACCTTTATGAAAGAAAATCACCACTGCCATTCCTATTTTATAAATGAAGATGACTGGGGCTTTTGGGAAACAGGTGAAAGAAGAATGACTATTCCCAGTTATCCACCAGTAGTACCTCCAGCAGAATAATGACACTCCAGAGTCTCAAGGCAGATAAGTGCTATCTGCAAATTAGTGAGTAGAAAAGCAGGGAAAGAATATCCCCCAGGTGTTTTACAAAACATACCTTGTTCAATTATTCATTTATTCTGATGATTTCAGTTAAATTTAAATTAGGTTTAACATTCCAGGGTGTTCGAATGCCTGCCATAAGTTTCTGATATCCTAAAAAAATGAAACCAGTCCTCATTAAAATCAATAGACCTGCAGAATGTACATAGCACAACAACAAAAAAAAAAGTAAAAATCAAGCTAGCTCCTGTGTTTAAAGCCAAGGCCGGCAGCAAACAATGGGACTGTAGACACCGCAGTCTCACAAGAGCCAGGAGCCAGCATGCTTAGAGTAATGGGATCTTGAAAGGTAGGTTTAGATTAGATATTAGGATCACATTCCTTTCTGTGAGGGTGGCACTGGAACAGCTCAGGGAAGCATTGGATACCCCATCCCTGAAAGTGTTCTAGGCCAGGTTGTGTGGGGCTTTGAGCAATCTGGCCTAGTAGAAGGTGCCACTGCCCATGGCAGGGGGTTGGAACTGGATGGTTTTTATGGTCCCTTCCAACCCAAACCATTCTATGATTCTATGCTTTTCAATTTTGATTAGAAGATGTTGCATTAAAAATGTTTTTCTTGCACAGCTTAACAGGCCAGAGAATGGCATGCACTTCTGGAAAGGCAGGAGGATGCAAAAGAGACAAAATTAATTTAAACAGAAGTAAAAGTGCTAGATGACAAACTGTCTTTCTGAAAAGAAAATTAATCAAAAAAAATCTAACCATTATCAGACTCTACTGCTGGGGACAAAGGGCAGGAGAGTTGAGAAAGCCAACAGTTAAAGACTCAGTGAGAAAAAACTGTTCTGCTAGGTGAGGCTGGGAAAGGCCCTGGCACATGGGGCAGGGTGGAAGTGCCCAAAGAGAGCAATGCAGCCACAGCAGCCTCTGACACTGCTCCACTGTTGGGGAGGAGCACTTAAAGCCCCTGTGATGGCCCCAAACACACACCTAATATTGGAGTAAATGGTGGAAGATTTCTTTAACAATACTGCATTAAATACGCACTTTCTCCTCATTCTTAACTAGCCGATTACAGCACCAGAAACACACATACACCCTTAAAAACCTATTGGCACCAATCCCACATTCATTCAGGGAAAATCCATGATGAGCAATGAGGAATAGCAGCATGCATATGTGCACATGAGTACACTGTAGCTGCAGTCACTACTGGGCACAATGCCCTTACTAGTAACAATTTTAAGCATATGTCCTGTGTAAAAAGGAAAAAAAAAATAAAAATTGTTTCTGGGAAATAGGTGGCACAAATGTCTTCCCTGGACTAAATGAACAGATGTACCCATATTACCAAAAGTCATTTCAGGACTGTTTACAAGACAAATCCAAAAGGGTAATTCTGGAGTGACTCCATCTGAGCTTGTATTTGTGATGGCAGATGAGATCCTTTTCAGGAGTACAGGTTTTGGCAAAAAATACCCTAATTTCACAACCTCAACTGACTATTTCTAAATCTGCATTCAGGAACTCATATTTTTAGATTTTTCTGGAACCAAATTCTAAGTGGCAGGTGTTCAGTGTCTTTCAAATCCATGCCACTCACTTGTGGTGCCTTAACTGAAATTTCTAAATCCCATCTCAGGTTTTAATATTCATATGATCAAATATTACCCTTGTACATATTTTCAGATGTACACTGCACATAGTCTAGATCTCAACAGACTTGTATATTCTCCTTGCTTAGAAAACAAAAGTAATTGCACAGCAAACTTAAATGTGTGCAGTGTGAATATTAATTCAGCAGTGTCTGCTTATATTACAATTTTTGTTGTTGTTGTCCTTTGTCCCATCTGTTCTAGCACAGAAAGGAAAAAATCATGGCAGACCCAAAAAATTTCTTATAGTGGAATCACCAATGTGGACAGATTTTTTTCATTTCATGTTCAGGATGAGTAAAACCATAGGATTTATGCTAACATAACACATAAATGACAATCAAAAAACCCAAAGGATTTAATTTCTGATGTCTGAATGATTAATCTACCTGAATGCAGCATACTTGGATGATGCTTTTGAAATTTCCTCTTCAGTTTCAACACTAAAAGTTGTCAGAATAGCCTCATT
The DNA here is from genome assembly GCF_049639895.1 of Pseudopodoces humilis. Classification (NCBI taxonomy): domain Eukaryota; kingdom Metazoa; phylum Chordata; class Aves; order Passeriformes; family Paridae; genus Pseudopodoces; species Pseudopodoces humilis. The sequence goes on from NC_142204.1 coordinate 58,754,260, forward strand.
CTTTCCTGCCACTTGCTAAAAATGAATCTGCAAGCATCCCAACTATGCATTTCTGCTCTTCTGCCAATAAACAAAGCATCAGTTTTCATTTTTGATGCTCTAACCCGAGAATTCCATTAGACCTTTCCTACCCATGCTGCTTCACTCTGTGCTCTGACTATTCTTTGTAGAGATGCTCTGCTTCCAGCAGAGGTGAGAAGTGGATTGTAATTCCCAGTCCAAAAAGTTTAATAGAAAAATATATCAGCAGTAAAGACCTAGAACAAGCTTTTAGTACCAAATCTAGAGAACCATTTGCAGCAGCTGAGCTTCTTACAGCAGTTTTACCTGAGGAAACTGAATTTACTCACTCCTCCAAGGATTTAGCTTTTATCTTGCACTTTCTTATTCGTTATGTGAGTGCAAAAATGTTTCTCCAGTGCTGTGAAGTTGGTGACTTCTGCACCAGCTGCCCTTCATAAACGATAAGAAAAATCATCATTAAAGCAGCTACACAATAAAGCTCCAGCAGAAGGCTCCAATACACTTCTAATATATTGGGAAATACGTGTTTCAACACAGCCTGCACAATGGAAGCAAAGTGACGTGCTGTGAATGCACTCCCTGTATGTCTTGGTTTAGGGCAAATCTGGGAGGAAACTTCCAAAGGGCTACCTCTAGAAAGCAGATTCAAGGGGACAAACACATTGCTCTTCTCTTCAATACAAAAAGTAGCGATTAAGCACCACATCAAAATTGTTTCAGCTATATAAAGCACTAATGTAATACAGAGCTGAGGGCTAATGTAATAGAGTTAGATTCTCTACAGTGCAGAATAGTAACCTTTTAATCTATGAACCATATGCTGGACAACAGATTTGTTGGATAATCCCTGGAGTGTATTACACTCTGTATACTTCTATTCAACAGGGAAATTCTGTTCTAAATTTATACAGACATCTTAACACACAGACATCTTAACACACATCTTACAGTGTTCTTTAAAAGTTATAAAGGACTTAACCACATAGGAGAGAATTTGCTGTCACCATTTACTGCTATGTCTTATATATAGTATTTACATATACTCTGCATTTAAAATTCAGTGAAGCTGCTAGAAAATACATATAAAACAAAATTTCAAATAAAGTTGAATGAAAATTTCAACACAAAGTCAATAAACAGCTGAAAAGATTCTATGCTAGATATTTTGAAAATGTATTTTACCTTCTCCCTGAAAGAAATCACTGTTACTTGGAAACACCTAATAAAGGATAGATACAGAACAGTCTTTGTGTTTAACTGCTTTGAGCAAATACTTTCCACATCCACAGTCTTGCTTTGTTACCTCCAGGTAAAGATCGCTTTCATGTTTATCATTTCCTTGTTGCAACTAATTAAGCTGTCAAGTTTTAAATACCAGGCAATCCCTATCCAATTCAGACCAATTATTCTATGTGCAAGGACAGCTTGACTACATTAAATTTATGTTCTCTGTCCTTCAGAATTTATCATGAGAGCTCAATGCCAAGATCAGAAATCTAAATATTAATCTCAGTTCTGTGGATTTGTAACCTTGGAGATGTAATTTAGTTTCTTCATATTTGTTTCTTCTCTGCAAAGTTTTAAATACCTTTCCACACTTCTCGTAAGAAAATTCATATGTGGCTAATACTTGAAAACAGCCAGAAAAGAGAAGGGAGATAAAGGTGGTGTTGATCAGTTCTCCTTACGCTCACCACAAGTACACTGTGGAGGTCTGTGTTGCAGTTTAGAAATATGCTGGATGGAGGAAATGTCCTAAAAGGGGAGATGAAGAGTCAGGTTATTCTTCAGGGAAATGAAAATGAAATCCAGATCTTTCTTTTAAAATGTTAAGAAGCTAAGATTGTCTTTTGCTACCTTTCAGACCCTGATTAAGACAGTGCTGCCAAGGTCATCTTCCTCTCCATATGAGGAACTCTTCTGGAAAGAATGACTGTACAGACTGGCTCCGTTTTGAACATAACATACAACAAAATTCCCAACACAACTTCAGCATTTATTTGCTCAAGTGACAAGTACTTGAAAAATGCTTCAAAAGGCAACAGTAATAGCATCAGCACTAAGCCCTGCACTTGGAAAACTCTAATCACAAGAGCAAAGAGAAGAAAAATGAAGGTATTCTTTCTTAAAGAAATTGAGACAAAGAATAAGGAAGAATAATTACATTTCTTTAGTTGTGTATTAATGCCACAACATAATGAAAAATTAATCTAATTATATCCACACTACACAATCTGTTTTATACCCATTGATGTATATCTTTCCTTACTGGAAATAAATTTAATGTACCAAACAGTAATACCCAGGGTGCTACAATTCTCAGCCAGGTACAGAACAAAGAGCCTCATTGAAAGTTAAGCAGAATATGCTGCTGAAATAAAGATTTATTACATGCACCTTAGTATGATGAGAAGGCCCTGGGGTTTCCCATGTGAATATTACTTCAATATATCAATGTATATATTCAATATATACAACAAAACCAAGATTTAACAGTGCTAAAAATAGAAACTTTAATATGCAGGTAGTCTGTTGCATATTACGTAGGAAGTTTCCCTCTTTGAGCTCTAACATAATTTTAAAACATGAAAGATCTGATTTCTGATAGTATCAATCTCAGAGTATGAACAGAACCGCAGTGAAAGGAATAAAGTTAGTCTTTCCAGTTGCTGTTTCTCACAACCTTCTCTAACAACATTTTTGCTTATACCTTTACTCATAGTTCTTGAGCAATGCCACCTATCCTTGAACTAAAGCTGAACTAAAAAATCAGAACTTTCCAGATAAAAGAAATTTTCAAGATTTTCTTGTTCTATCAAAACCACTTATTTGTTCAAAGAATATATATCTGGTTGTTCAACAGCTTGATTTTGCTTTATAAAATCAATTCACTATCATATTTATCCTATTTAACTTTATCTAATTATTCTTCATACTTTAATTAATTTTCCTCTTTCAGCTTGCACTCCAGTATTTAATAATTTCTAACTGTAATCTCTTGAAACAAGAGCTGTCCTGCTCTACATTTCTACATCACTTAGTACAGCACTATCCTGCTTCTCAAATAAGCCTTTAAAATGCAATAATTACACAAATACATTTTATTAGCCTTGAGGCCAGTTACCACAAATTGTTCATCTAATGAAACAGCATGTCTTCCTGTATTCATATGCCAATAGTAATGATTGCTGTCAATGGATATAATGATCTCCCTTTCTGAAACCTCCTATGATTCAGCTATTCCTGGATTGGGGAAGGAAAAAAAAAAGCACACTTTCAAGACTTCTCTAACACACTAGCAATTGTATGGCTTTTTTATTTTTCTTTCTTTTTCTTTTTTTTTAACAATAGCAAGTATATAAATGCAATATCATGTATACAGAAAGACAGAGAAGTCAAACATTCAAATTCATGAATCAGAAAAGAGGAAAAAAGTCCTATTGCCACATTGACTGTGCCATTACCTTACCTGTGAGATGAATTGCGTTTTACACAGTAATTGTTTTTTTCAACACTCAACCACTCTCAGCAGGTAAAAACAAATCGCAACCTAGGCAAGGTTTGTTTAGAGGTTTTACGGGTTTTATGCTAATAATGTACTAAGTAGAAAACAGCATAATGTTGCCTGAGGCAAAGGTAATTCAGCCCTAGTACATTCAAAAGAGTAATTACTGCACCTGGTTTTGAGTATAATCTTAAAAAAACTCCAAGCAAATATGTATTACCAAAAATGCATAGAATAACTTTGATTTTTCCTTCTCGACTTTGTTTCATTTTTTGATGATGGTGGTGATGATGTATTTGGTACTTGTAGACTGCAATATTTGTTTTCTCCTTTCAGTTTATATTCACAGTTTATCCAGTAGATTCTACTTAAATGCTTATCTGGTAAATACCTTTATCACTTCTGATATCACTTCTGATAAGTTCACAGGTTACTTGGAAATCAGAATTAAATTTTTATTGAGATGAAAGTATAGAACTGTATAGAAACTCAAATGAGAATATAGATGCATTATTTAAGGTCTCTAGAGGAGGCCAGTCTTCTGGACAGCTTTAACTCAAATCCCACAACTGGGATTTTGCTCTAAAATGTCACATTGAACAAAAATTTACTTTACAGCTGAGAGTTTCCATGTCAGGTATCTAGAGAACTTGGGGGCATACAATTGTAAATGAAATATTTTAATGAAGTAGCAATTACAGAGCAACAGGCATCAGCTTTCAGACAGTCAATTCTTCCCAGAGGTCCTTTCAGAAATAGCAACCTTAGCTAAAAACAGCATCTCGACCTGACAGCCCAGTGACAGAAGACAACTGCCATCATGGCATGCAAGACAGATGATACACTCTTTCACAAAGTATTCTGCATCAGGCAGTTGAGCACTGAGATTTTGTATCCTCACTGCATTGTCTTTGTTGGTCTCTTAAGGAGGACTCCAGAAATAATTGGAATAAAAATCCTTTTCTTCTCAAAGTGGCCAAGATAAATTAATCCCAGAAGAGCAGGAAGAGAAGCCAAGAGGAGAAAACCCATCACATAAATGAAATTTCTATGAGTTTCACTGGCACGAAGGAAAGATCTTGCCTGAGGAAATTACAACTGGCAGTCCTGAGCAAGACTTCATTTACAAGAAGAGAACCAAAAGGCAAACAAAAGATGGAGATCTATGAAAATATGAAGCTGCAGCAGCTCACTGAGCAGACACGCTTGACTTATGAGGCAAGGGACAAGTAAAAAAATCTCCTCAAGAAAAGCTGTCCATGATTAGGCTTTTCCCCTTTTTGAGGGAAAAGTCCTGACTGAAGGTAATTGACCTAAATGCTGGGAGAATGTTTCCACATTTTGCACTACTTTTCCTGGCCCTATTAACTTCCTCAAATACAGCCTAAAAAGTTCGGAGCAAATTACTTATGAAACTATATATAGGTATAGATACAGATATCTAAAAGCATATATATATATATTTTTTTTTTTTTTAAGAGCTAACAGACCTATTTTATGGACTAGGACCTAGTAAATTACTAGGACCTAGTAATTTAGCTTCTCATCTATTTTCTTCCTTTCACTTTTTTTAAGGTCAGACAGAGCTAAATTTGTCAGCAGGTGACTGTGAATGACTAGTAGAATGACACTGCCTTTGTTCTGCTCACTTTGTTCCCACTCAGAGTAAAGCATCTCTGCACAGAGGAAAGCTGGATCTTTTCATTATCTCTGTATTCCCAGCCATTAAATCTGAATGCTGTTGTTTTGCCATAACCCACCTTTTGTGATTTGGAAGGGTTCACCAGATTTTAAAAAGAACAATCAGATGGATGGCATTGGATTAGTCACATGCAAGGTCAGCCAAACAGTGACTGGCTCACAAGAAAAAAAGCAAGAGTTTAAAAATGTAGGATACAAAATAATCCCACAAAAATCCAATGGTGTATTGCTATTTGATACAAAGAAACATTTACTAAAATACAATTTTATTTTCCTAGGCCAAGATAAGAGGAGTTAACAGACACACCAGCACACTAAAACCCCCCTATTCATCCAACTTCTTGTGTTTCTGTTTGGTTTTCCCTCCTGACTGCTGCCTTTGTCTTCACTCTTCTTGGCTTTTTATTTGGGTTTAATTCCTTCCCAGGATCTACTTACTGCATCAAGAACAACAACCAGAATCAACCCAAGTAAGCTGTGTCCAAGAGGGAAACACCGACTTTCTCAAACTGAAGCTTGTTTGGGGATCCTTGCCAAGAGAAGAACAGTATGTGCACACACACTAGCAAGACTCTCCACACAATGCAGATTCACTGTTCCCCCTAACTTGTTTCTAATAACATGACATACCTGCAACAATATATTTCCTTTCCATATTTTAATGTGCTGAGAAGTTAACACAGCTTGAAACACTATTTCTGAAAAAAATCTAATAATTTAATCTCTCAAAGCTAAATTGCTATTTCATTTTCTTGTTCTACAACACACATACTAAATGTGCATTCTCTTCCTGAAGACTTTACCTTTTCCTCTCAGTCTAACCTCAAGCCTCAGCCTTGGACTCTCCACACCTCTCTAGAGTATGCAAAACTCCATGACCACTGGGGCCTCAAGCAGGCCCATGGCACCTGATCAGGGCAGAGCCTGGAGCTCTTTGCAGAAGATAAATATTTCACTGCAAAATACAGCATGCTGTAAAGTACAAATATTCTTGGGTTAGAAAGTAAAGTTCTAATAAGTATTGTACCCTCAAATACCAACTGACATTGCAAATGACAGACCTGCACTGGCAAAAAAAGGGTGACATCTAACCATTTCTCACAAAGAATTTAAAATCTCAGCTTCATTTATTAAAAATTCTGTCATATATCATCAGCAAAGCTCCTTTCTCTCCTTGCAATAAATACAAAGAATTAACTATGTGGGCTTTTTTGTTCTCATTTGAATGGAAAGACTACCTCGGTTAGAGAAATGAGACTCTTATAGCCAGTGCAGAAGCCGCTGTCTGTGACATTTGGCAGTGCAAGACTATGACCCTTCTGGAAGGAAAGCCTGGATAAGCAAGCTTTACTACATTGTTGGGCATTAAAGGGAAAGAGGTGGGAAGAAATCAGACCATTATATTCTACACTGTGATAAAAACAATTACTTAGAAGAGAACTATCTGCAAAATTACACTGTTGGAAGCAAAACATCACACAAGTTCATTCCAAAAGGTTGACTGCATTACTGAAATATCTGTCTCCAGCACCAGGAAGGACTCGGTGTGCTAAGTGCTGTTCAGAAAGAGAACAATTAAGTCACCTCTCCCAAAAAGCTTGCAATATAAATACAAGGCAAAAAAACAAATGGATGCTGACAGATGGGGAGAGATGAGATAAAGAGGAAGCACCACTAATCCCTGACTTGAGACTATGTCAGCACACTGACACCATGAACCTTCACTGCTCACAAAGATTTTGCTTTGAGAAAGGTGCCTTTTTTTTAAGAACCGTGTTCAGGAAGAAAATTTCATTGCAAGGAAAAAGGAAATTAAAGGTTGAGAACTTACAGTACATAACACAGGTGAGAGGCCTGGACTGAAGAAATACGAACTGGTATTGGGAAGATTGCTGCTACAGAGAAAAGAAATATCAGCTTCCCTGAGTGGTCAGTTATACAACTGAACAGCATATCTACTGTCAGCTCTGTCCTTTACAGAGAACAAGCGAAGTACAAAAAACCCTAAAGCTGTTAAGGTCTCTACACCTAGCCCAGTGGCTACAGTAAGCTGTGCTGTCCACAGGGACACCTCTGTCTGGCAGATACCTGCATGCTGAATAAACCCAAACTCAACATATTAATCTTAATTAAAATACACTGGAGCAGCCTAGTTCAGGGTGCTGAAAGCTTGGATCTTATGGCATCTTTATGTTGGAAAGAAGCAAGCACCATTTCTCACCTTCTCACAAGAATTTTTATTAGGAATACTGAGAGAAGCCAAAAGGATATATGCCTTGTCCTTGAGTGCCGGAGATTTGGGCACCCCTTGAAGGTAAAGGCTGCCCTCCCTTTAGATGCTGCTGCTGCTGTACCAGGCACAGTAACATTTTCTTCAGACACAAACCTTATGTCAGCTGCCTTTTCATTCAAGTCCTTATCTCAGACTGGCACTCAGAAATCTGAGTGACGTAACAGTCTGCATTTGATGGAAATAACTGTTGAGCTGGGAGTTGTCAGCATTTCTTACAGGCATAAAAAGTGCCATGTAACAGGAGACTGGAGAAAAACAGGAGTTACATGGTTTTGAGAACAGGCAAATGTGTACGACACAAAGGTAGTTTTGGAAGAAGGAATGCTGACAGAATGTTAACTTTTGCTCTCACATGGGGAGGCATGGAAAGAAAACAGAGACAACATATGAAAAACATTGAAAAATCTTAAATAATACCTATCTGGCAGACTTGTCTATGTGAATTGCAAAATTCATAAATTTAAATGTATCAGGTAATAGTATGCACACAGCAAGTAACTGCTTTGGAGCCTCTCTTCATTGTTCTTCACAGATACCTGCAGATATGTCATGAAAGAAATCTCCCTGAATAGCTGTGCCACAAGAACATCAAATTAATTACTGCATAATTCATTAAAAAATTAGCTGACTTTGTTGGGCACATAGTCTTTATGTCTCTATATTTGACACATTGCCATTTGGTGGCTGATACCTTGCCAGAGGATTAGAAACCAGAAGAAGCCTTTCTTAACACTGCTGGGGAAATCTGATCCCACAGGTAAGGTGGCATCTCCTGAAGCAGTGGTCACACTCTCCCAGCCAAGTCAGAGTTCAAGCATGATGGACAGAAAACATAGGTTTAGAAACTGCAGAGTCAAAACCTGATGGATAGATAAATATTTGCTCTATGCCTTCTCACCACCAGGTCACACACTGTTCAATCTTCTCCAAAAGCTAGTAAATCTATGCCTTAGATATCAATCATCACTGTGATCACACTGATTTCTTCAAGGAAGACAGTGCCACACTACCATCAATGGGTTCCATTTGATTCAGATATACAGTGGTCTCCAAGTGCATAATCCTCATGATGTCCAGCCTGAACCTCTTCAGAGCCCTCCTACCCTCCAGCAGATAATATCCCCACCCAACTTGATGCTGTCTGTGAATTTACTGAGGGTACATTCAATCCTCTCACCCACAACAGTTATCAGTTATTAGATTAATAATACATATAAACAATAATTAATTATGCACACAATATAATTAGGTATTTTTATCCTGAAAAGAATTACAAAGCACCTGTTCTTAAAAACCTGGAAAAACAGTATAGGTACCTAAGCAGAGGTGGGTAATCTGTTCTGAGAGAAAACCACAGGGCCACAATAAAGCAGCAGCAGATTCTGTGCTATGTGCTCTGCTTTATTGAAGAAAGCAACTAAATTTTAGCATTACATTTTCCTCCCACTCTCCAACTTTTGCTCCTCTCTCCTCATAATATTTAATTTCACATAGGTCAAGCTCTCCCTTACAGAGAAGTTTCTCCCTCTACATTTCCTTCTACAAATACAGGTTTTGCTAGGTTTTGATACCTCTGTGCAGCATGTTTATACCAGACACCAGTGCACTTTTTCTGACTTGAGTGCCAACATGAGAAAGCTGCTTATTTAAAATCTTGCACAAAACCATTCAGAAAATAGCTGATACTTTGAATTTTTGAGAAAGCTGACAGACATGACAAAACAGCCAAGTCATGTCATATTGCTGTACTTAATCATTAATTAGTCTAATGAACACTGAAACCCCACCAGATAGGATGAAGTTGTGATTCAAAGCAGCAGATGTGATTCTGGTCTGAAACCTCTGGGGAGTATCTGTGACAGTGACTGCAGCAGTCAGTCTGAAGAGCAGTGCCACAGAGGAAGAAATTTCTGCCATGGAGGAAGAGATTAGTCCTTGAACGGCAGTTAATTTGTTCCAGACAGAGAATTTTGCTGCTAGGAAAGGAAAATGTCTTTTATGAAACCAGAATAAATCCCCAAATGGGTTCTCTACAGAGAACATCTAGTTTAGAGAGGTGTCATAAACACTGGTTGATTATAAGTTTTTCATGACTTTATTTAGAACAAGAAGCAATAAGCCAATGCACACAACCTAAGACACACAAAAATAAAAATTTTCAAAGGTGTATGGGAAATGCACTTCAGTACTCCTGTCTGTATATGCTGCTTTACAGTGCAGCAAGCATGGAATCACTGCAAGATTGTCGTTAGCAAAACCCAAAGGTTGATTTATGGAAAAGATCAGCTTTGATACTGGAAGAGAAGATGAAAGACAGACGGTGGAGCTGTCCAGGCCAATGACAGTCACATAGCTGTAGCCACCCTGCATGACCCTGCACATACCACTCAGAACACTAAGAGACTCAGGGACATCAAGAGCAGTATAGGAGCTGAATTACAATTTTTTCCCCAAGGTAATAGTCCAGATGAGTCTCTTGTCTGAGTTAGAAAATCTCAAAAGTATGAAATCATATCTCTGTGTGAATACTATTGTAATATACACACCACAGAAGCCAAAATGTGTCACTTAGGGGTGTTAAATTGCAAGTCTGAATTAGAAAATGTGCTTAAAGTTTCTTGCAAGCATGTAGTGCAGGGTTTTATAGTAATTGTAAGAAGGAAAGGAGGCAAGATAACATGTTCTTTGCAGGAATCTACTGGTTTCATTTGTCCCTTAGCTGAGTAAATTTCAGGAATAACATTCCCTCAGAAAAACTAAATTAATTTATTTTTTTAAAAGAAAATACAACAAGCACAGCTTTTAGAGCAACCTGCATAAGAAAAAAAAAGTTATACAATATAATATTTTTCTTTACACAACCATTTGCTTCAGCATATCCTAACAGGACATAGCAGAAATGAGGGCTCAAGTGTTGTCACAGATGATCAAGAGCTACTTGTTCAGTCTTCAAAAGGCAAAAACCTAGACAGGGCTCTTAGATTCTGCTGAGAGGATGGGCAACTGAGCCAAGTTTCTAACCATGGAATTAAATTATTTTTCCAACCGTGGCTTTCAGGACATTTTAAAGCACTGTTCATCCCATATGATGTGTTTTTCTTCTTCTTTCTAAACCTCCTTTTTTAAATTTCCCTCCCTAGCATTGCCTAGTCTGCAAAGCATATTACACTATTAAGGGAATTAAGATTTCCAAAACTGGACAGAAGTCCACAATCTCAATCTGCCTACCCATATTTATTGCCTGGTTAATGTGCATTTCTACACTGAAGAGTTTGCAGAGATGGTGGCATCTCTTACATCAGTGCAAGGAAAACTCACTGTAGCTGCTTAAGCATAACTGAAGACACAGTAGGACAGCAGAATCCTCTTCAGAGATGTTTAAAGAGGAGGTGACCAGACCAGAGTTTGCAGGGGAGAAGGAATTTGGCAATATGGGTATGTGTTTAAATTATTTTCTAGCTGTTTTAACTTAAGAAATATGATAAATCAATAAATAGCAAGATAAAAATACCTGTGGAGACCTGACCTGTATCTTGCAGAGCCCATGGTCCAGGTCTCAGTGCAGTTAGTTGTGATATCTATATATATATGGGGTGGGGGAGTTGGTTTTGGGTTTTTTTCTTTTACTACAATACATCCTGATTCTGTCTCTGTTCAGAATTATGGCAGTGCTTGAGCTAGTTTGCCACAATGTGACAAAAATCATAAAAAAATAGGGTTTGCAGTAAGATAAAACCAGGACTTTAAAACAGGACTATGCCCTGAGAAATATAATGAGTTAAGCATCACTAATTTTACTTCCTCAAAACTCTAATAAAGTATATAAGATAGAGAGGACTACTGTAATATATTTGATAATATTCAAACCATAAATACATTAACTCACGTAATTTCTCTACTATTATATGAAATAGAAAAGAAAGAAAGATTACTTGGAATGAGTGCATTTTTCCCTTGAGAGCTGTTCCATTTCACTAATAAGTCATTCTCCATTTCTACATGAACCAAAAAAAAATATGAGCTGTATCCTGTATTTTATTTCCACTGTAAAATAGTGACATTGCAGGCATGTATCACAACCTGAAAGAAAATTTAAAATTGGTTCTCAAATATTAAGTTGGTTGAAAAATCTAAAAGTCTTGGAATGTGCCATCACTAACAAGCATAATTTACACTTCTCATTCTGGTAAGCTTCCCTTTCTTCCCTCCTTCCTGTGCAACTGGGACAGAGCTGCTGGCTCAGTGTAGTGCTAGGATTTCCTTTAGTTTGTATCTCATCTGTTCCAAATTCATCTGTCATCTGTATTAAATTATGGTTACACAGTTTCAGTTTTCACATTTCCTTAAGGGCTCAAATGTAGGATGGAGGAGGCTTTAAAAGTTAACATTCAAAACTTTGCTTAAAAATACCCAAATTGGTCCAAGTTCTAGTGAGATCATACCTGATTCCTTACATGCCAACATGTTCGTTACTGCACCAACAAGTCCTTCAGTACTTTTTTCAGTACTTTCACCTGCTTCCGTCTTTCATCAACATCCAGGGGCAATAAGTATTCCTTTAGTAACAGAAGGCTCCAGCTTTTGTCAACTCTTGTTCTCAAGAGCCAATTTCAGTACTTTCATTTAAATCTATTATTTAATGATCTGAAGTTGAAAACATTAAAGTTTAACTGCTCATTTTCTCTTCTCCACCCCCAGTCTATAAACATACAATAGAAATGATATAACCAAGATAGTAAGAAGAGGGAGTAGAATAAGAAAGCCCAAATTGTCTTAGCTGTTTGTTTTTGTTCTGCTTTTGTTTCCTCTGCTGGTTTCTAACAGGGCTCTCCCTGTTTCTTCTAAAACAAAAAGCCTCTTCCATTCATAACTGACCAAAAGATACCAGTTTATGTGAGAAAGGGGCCTGCAGCACGCAGAAGTTTTGATCAGCAGTCCAATATATCCCTGTCCCAATTTTCCCTTGTCAAACATATGAAATTTTGCTGATAATAATCTGGTCTCACATTCTTTTTCTATTTTCAAGATGTCTGTAAAACATGCTTTGGGTGAGTGCAGTATACAAGTGACTAATAAAAAGAAATAAAATAACATAAAAGAATTTTATTCTTTCATGAAAATGTTTCAAAATCACTCTCTGAATCATTCTCCCACAGACTTATTAGAACTCTGTAGAATAAATCCCCAAACATTTTAAGCAGTCATAGATGAGACCCTTCTCACCTGCAGAGGCTTAAACTCAACTTGCACCCTTCCAGCTCTGACATCACCTGATTTCTGGAAACTCTCAGGAAAGAAGCAGCCCTTCCAAGAGATGAGAACCCAAGTGTTTAGTTCCCCCCTCCTGATATCCCCCTCCCTCCCAATATCCCCCTCCCTCCCTGGACTTTCCTCCTCACTGGCCTTACAGACATTATTCTTTCTCACCACACTGAGGAATTAGGAGTCTCATCAATGATTTCTTATTTTATTTCGATTTGGTGGCCATGTTCCATATCACACCTTCTGTATGGCCCATTTTCACCACAGCCATCTCTTTGTTTTGCAGACTGCTCCCAATAACAAGGTCTGGATTAGCTTTTAGATGCCACCATGTTTTATTTACCGTTCATTTCTGGACTATTTTCATTTATAGCAAATCTTTGCAATGTGCATAACCTTTCAACCTTTTTTTGTGTGTCTCCAATCTGTGGCACAAGGCATATTGACTAGGCTGTGGCAGCTTAACTCTTATTGACAGACTCCGAAGAATCCAATTTACAGAACCGGTTCCTATGCCCTTAAAGTAAAGGTGAATAAACAGATCTAAAGGGCATCATATCTCTTACTCTATATTTGAATGGCATCAGTAATATATTTCACTGAGCTTGTTCATGTTGCTGTATCAGGCAGCACCTAACCAGGTGACCTTTTACACTTTAATTTTGTGTCTTTTCAAGATTGATTACATCGTGAGCTTTGACTTGTTTCACATTTCTATACTCCCTGTCTTTCACCTAAGAAGAAGACACTTCCTTATTGCTATGAATACAATCCAATATCTGAACAATATATACCTTCTAGGTTTTGCCAAGGGAGCAAAGCTACAGCACAAACCAACCCCTCCCCTTACTATTCTACTGTGCTTTACAGAAAAAAAATAAATTGGTCATTGATTGGTATCTGATTTCATGATAGGTCTCAAAATATATGCTAGAGACAACAAAAATGTACAGTTCAACAGAATGATGCATATAAAACATTAACAGCTGCATTAAAAAGGAAGTTTTACAACTTGATTACAAATATTTAACAGAAGAGAAACTGCTGAGACAAAACTGTGCTGCAGGAGCTGTTTAGGCAAATAATACATTAAAACAAACAAGTCAGTAGTTCTATTTAGGGAACTTCCTCCTGCAATCATTCATGAATGATTTAAAAACAGCATCACTGCTCTGACTTAATTTCATTACTTGGCTTTACATATGAACAAACTAAATGAGATGCATTTATCTGACTTAACAGCTACACTGTGTATGTACTACATGTAAGGTAAAGACATTTTCATACAATTTCTTCTGCATGGCCCTGCAGTAAAATTAGCACTGGATTGGTAACCTGAAAGTTATTACTAAGACAACAGACAGAAACCAAACAGTGTTATAACTTTGCTACAGGCAAAAGGGAATAGAAAGCAAAAGCAGAAAAATGTGGGCAAATTTCTAATACACAAATCCTTCAATAACATAAAAAAAAGTTAGAAAATACAGTTTGAATATATTTCACCTTTAAATAAATATTTTGTTTTTAAGTTACTTCCAAAGTGACAGACTTTCTTTAAATATGCTTTCACAGCCTGAAGAACTATAGGAAGAGATATTACCACTTACCATTAAGAAAACCATAGTAAGGTAAAACAAAACAAAGAGTACAATCAGCAGGACTGTGAGTTGATTTTCAGTGTTTTAATACAAATGTCCAATCTTCTGACTGGTTTTCCACAGAAGATTTAATTCATGAAAAATTTGGGGTAAAACTGTGCACTTCCGCACATAGTCCCTGCTGATCAGGCAACATGTTTTATTAAAAATAAAACATGTGCCAAATGACAAGGCAGATAGCAGGATTTCTGTTAAAGTAATTTGGTATGTTAACTCCTATACAGTTCTTTGAATATGTGTTTTTGAACATGTTATAAAAATAAACATTGATTTCCAAATGAAGATATTACAAACCTTCGCATTAGTAAGAGTCAAAAAATTTACAAGGAATTTACTTCTGTGGAAGCATTACACTGAAAAATGCCTATTTATTAAAAGCACTTAACTTAGGGTTTTGTTGAAGATTTTTTTTTTTAATTGAAGTGTCAGATCCTTTTTAATACACCTGCAACCTTTTAGAAATAATTAACCAAACCATCAGTAGATGGATCCTAACTCTGGCAAATCATTTACAGCTGTCACACCATGAGGTTTACTTTTATTCATGCTATTCCATTCTTTAGTATATATTCTTCCACCCAGTAACCCAGGATAGAACTCAAAAAAGACAGTAAGTAAGAAAAATATTTCATGTGGTTATTCTTCAAGTCAGTGATTTAAAAGTGCAGATTTGGGGGGAAAAAACACAAACAGCACAAAACTCCCAAAAATAAGCACATGTTCAGCACCATACAAATAAGGAAAAACACCAATACAAGATTTATGAAAAAAAATAAAAAAAATCCAGTGCTTCAAAACAGAATGAGAGCCTATAGTTAAGAGGCCCTTACAATACCTCACATCAGCACCCAGAACCTGCCTCCTGTGCAATTTCAGAAGGTTTTTCATTGTTTATAATACCTGATGATAACTATAATGCAAATAAATCCACCTCAATATCATTTCTGGTTTTGGCAGTCTAGGATTTTTTAAGTTTGCCTAGGTTTTAGGTGGGGGCTGTGTTTGTTTGTCTACTTTTTTAACAATAAGTGGATGGATCAGAATTATCAGAAGATGTGTGATATAAAAGTTTAATGTAAAAGAAATTAGCCTTTACTTATAAACTTACATTAATCTGCTATTGTATATTTACTAATCTCAACACCAAATCTCCCAAGTATGTTATTTCTAATACTTCCTCTATTGTTATAACAGTTTAAGCAATTAGAAACTATGATTGCTTCCTACTTCCCTTAAGACACTCAATATACACTCAAGTACTTCTAAGCACTGAAGTATGTTCCAACAATCATTCTAGATTTTACTTTATTTCATCCCATTAGTCCCATTATATAGAATCTTGAAATAAACACTTCCTTGATTTTCCAATACTCAAGCCTTCAAAACTTTTTGATCTGAATTACCTATCCTTTCATCTCCAGCAGTTAGAAGGAGGACGTACCCGTAAAAACTATCTTCCAAAAACTCTGGTTATTTTGATCAACAGGGCAAGCAGCTTAAATAAGATGTGTATTTTATAGCTTTAATCTAGTTAACTACTCCATTGTGATTCACTGCTTTGTTTTGCATCTTTTTTTTTCAAAAGGAGTAAGAACACAAAATGTACAGAGAAATGGCATTAGCAGTGAGAAGCTTCAGCCTGAGAGGGAAGCTTGAAGATTGACGTATGGCATTGGCCAAACAAACCAAATTTCAAGTTTTAACTTCTTTGTTTTATGGCAAATTACAAATCAATACTTTTAAACTGACTCAGATAAATTAACTTTTAAACTAGTACAACAGGAGAAAACCAGCTTTGGTTTCATTTTGTATTTTTAGTGGAAATTTGGCTTATTGTAGATTTATTGCTAGCAATGCTGACACACAGGTGACTTGTTTTTAATACAGAAATAATTTATTATTTGTATCCTAACTACCCTCTCACAATTATTTCAACTGATAAAGTACAGCCTTTGGAGCTAAATCATGAAACCCCTAAGCTTTTCAGGGTTTTGCAGGCCACCCAGTAAGTACACACAGGAATATTTAAGAAAAACATTTCAATTTAGAAACAAAAATTCTAAAACATGGGAGTTATCAGTAAACACAGTAAATGATACATAAATTTTAGCAGTGTAACTGCCTTAAAAATGTTCAAATTTACTGAACTGCCTTCTGGGGCCTAAATCCATCTAGGTCACTCAGTCTTGCAGTTTGCTGGTAAGCACAAAACCAAAATGAAGGCTAAGGCTTAACTACTGCTCGTAATTCTTGCCCAGGTGTAGAACCATACCAGATACCCAGCAGTATGACCCAGCTATTTTCTCTTCCCATCCCTCTCCATGACTCTGAATACCAAGTCACTACTACCTGCACTGCATTCTGCCAGTGGAACAGAGCTACTTTTTTTTTATTCTCAGGCCTGCTGCTTCCTTAACCAGCTGATCTTATGTTGACTTGATTGGTTTTAATTACTGGATAAAGCTATTGGCATCCTGTCATCAACAGATTTAAGTTTCAGCCACTTCCTAGCAGATTTACTAAGGCACACTCCCCTTACTAGGTGGTATTCCCTTCCCACATCAGCATTTCTTAATGACTGAGAAGAAAGAAAAACGTCAGAGCAAGGTCCAGGGAAACTGTGTTTGGGCTCCTCCCTGACCTGCACTGATGTGGAGGTGAAGGCAAAAAGGGAACGGAAAGGATTGGCTCTGCCAAGTCCCAGCTGCTGTAAATACTGCCCAGGATTCTTGCTGAGACCATGTGATGAAAGGGAATTTCACATTTCTTGTTACCTACAAAACCTGCATCTCAGCTGCTGACAAGAACTCTTTCTAGCCAGCCTAAGGCTCTGTACTTTAAGCCACTTTCACCTCCAAATCTGAATATGTCCTTGGCCACAGTCACTGCTTCTCTCTACAGGTTGTGTGATAATTTTTCAAACTTAATGGACAAATTTTCACAAACTTATTGTTCAGTTTAGATCTACCATTTCACTGGGGGAAAAATAATTAAAATTTAATAATAATGTTAATAATCATTATCATCCTCATCACCTGTGCTACAGAGCTTGGAAAAAATACTATATAAGCCTGTTTGTACACAATAAACTTGTGTCCAATATGTACAACTTGGTGATCATCAGATGTCAGCAGCTGGTTTTTTTTAAATATATTTTATTTTCAATTTACTCTTTACTTTAAAATAAATAAGCTCAGCTGTGATAGCAGTACACTGCCTATGGAAAAGTGGTTGCTGAACGTGCAAACCTTTCAAAAAGCTGAGTCAGTTTCATTTTCCTTTTTGAGTACTATGAAACTGATATAAGCAGTTTCTATAAACTCGCATTTAGAATGTTTTACAGTAACATGAAATTATTTTGTTTATTAACTACAATTTGTTCCTCTCAAGAGCTGTTAAAAGTTAATCACGTTATTTCTGTATAGCACATACAAAAGACAGCTAGTGTAATGAGAGACTCACCTCACCTAGTGTGTTCGACTAGACTAGACTTCTGTTTAGTCGTTCTTCCAAAAATATCTGCACTCTACATAAAAACCATCTATATGCCACTGAAATAAGTGATGAGTTTGCACACAGTACTATCTAAAACATCTTGCAATATGAAGGAAGGCCAAAATGATTAAACGAAGGGTCACTTCTCAAAAAAATATTATTGGAAGAATTTATGAAAACCAAATAAAAAAATCTCTAATGGATTATTTGAAAAGCAAGTGGATGTACAACATAGAGTTTCTTTTTGTTTTATTAAATATCTCCTAAAGCTTAAGAGGAAAATGCAAAATTTAAAAGAAAGATACAAACTGGACAGTTTACCCACAATGAAATAATGAAGGATGAAAATCTAACCAGGCAGCAGCCTTAATGTCATGGAGTCATCAGAGAATATCAGACTTGTCAATTACCAAACCTTCTCAATTATCCTGACAATACTACAAAGTTTGTATCTGGAGAGAACATTAATGCAATAGTCCCTCCCTTAGTCAGACTTAAAGCCCAGTTGGGTCTGAGAGTTCTCAAGAAAAACTGAGGTGACAAGTTACTGGCCCTCCAAAAATAAATGGCACACAGCAGTCTGCTGGGAGTTACTGTGCCCAATCTGAATTTAAGGCAAGAGCACAATAAAAGGTACACTCCTTCAGTAACTGCTGTGCAACTTGGATGACATTTAGCATTGCATCAGCTTGGGTTATTTTTTTTTAAATACAGCATGATACTTTCTGGATTTTGTTTTAAAATGCACAGACAGACAACACAATAGAAACCTATACAACATTAAAAGTCAATGCCTGAATAAAAAAATCACAAGAAAAATGTGAATCACCATTACTTTTTGCCAGTAGAACTTCTGTTTACAGATCTCAGCAACTATTTTCCAATATTCAAAACAACAACCAATGCTCTAGGAAAACCTCATTTCAATGACCAGCTTATACATTATAAATCTGTCATAATCTGTAAATACATTCAGTCATTAATTATAAATCTCTATATGGCTGCTGACGCTGAAAGAGTAGAGAAGGTTGCTACTACTTGTGCAGTAATTCACAAAAGAAGGCATTTATTTGATGATGTTAAAAAAATGAAAAGTTTATCTGTAGTCAGGTATGTCAAATATTGTCCTATGTTCCCTACTCAGTATTTCATTTTGAAGTTAAAAAACTGGAATTTAAAGGCAAGTTTCTGTGTCTTGAGTTTCACCACCCCACTGGGATTCAGCTGCACACTCATGTTAAACAGAAGTACCAAGTTGCTTCTGAGGCTACAGCAAGGTACTCACAGGTTTCAGTTCTGAAACTGCTGCACAACAGATCTGGCAATTAAACCTGCCAGGAAATGTGCTTCCCATTAAGCTCCTCTCTGGTCTCTATTTAACTCCAGAAGCATCCTGACTTATTTCCCAGTCCCACTCCTATTTCTTTCATTTTCTCATTCACATTTGGTACAATATTTTTTCCACTTTTTGTATTAATTGTTCTAATATCTTCAAACCCTAAATTTCCACTTGTTACATAACCTCTTCTTGTCCTCTTTTGTATATTTCTTCTTTTATCCAGCTTCTTTATTCTCTCTCATTATTCTGAAGTAATTTCCTTCTCCACATAGTGTTTTATTCCCCTCCCTATTTCTTGCCAGCTGAAAAAAGATGCTTCTTTTTATCATCCTTTTTTCTGGTACTTTTGTTTGCTTACATAAATTAAAAAAACAACACTGTTAGAGCTCAAAACCATCTGAGGACCAAATCCAAATACCAATACATTTTATAGGTGGAGTCACTTAACTTTTAGGAGATGCAAAGATATCTCAGAAATAAAAAAAAAAACCAAAAAAAACACATTTTATTAAATAGGAATAACAGATCATATACACCTGCAAATAGCTTAGCAAAAATGCTGAAGGCTATATGCTTTCCCTGTTGACACATTATACCACTTTCCTGCTGCAGAAAGCTTTTCTAGCACAATGTGAAAAGATAATGGTAAATTACAAAATTAGCACCACATCAAACTTGGTATTTCAACTGCAGAACAAAGTATTTTGTCTGGCTTTCATCAAGTCCACTTAAAGTATTGTGAGAGTAAGAATAATCCAGAGGATACAGCTGTCTCTTCAATCTTAGATAAGATTATAGTCTTGAGAGCACAGGCAGTCTTTGGGAACAGACAACAAACCTCTCGAACAGCAGCAGAATCTCCAGCGCAGGTCATACCACCTGCAAGCAATTCTGACAAAACAATACTGAACTCCCTCCAATTATGGCTAAATTACTGCCTAGTATTCAAGATAACTTGGGATTTTTTCCAAAACCTTTCTTCCCCATGGTTTGGAGACTTTTTTACTGCTACGAGGCTCCACATTACCACATTTTTTCTTCAGATGTCCTAGTTCTGGAGGAACATGAGCACAGAGATAAAATATCCATTGATGGTTTTCACTACACAATGTGAAACAGCTCAGATCCTTCAAGGCCCCTCTTCCTCCCACCCCCCAAAAATGGAACTTCTTCCTTTTTTTAACTTTTTTTGAGTTTTTTTTCTTATAATAAGACACTGATAGGAAAAATTAATTTCAAGTTTTACCTCAAAATGGTCTTCTCCTGCAAGTTTTAACTATGGGCAACTTTAGGCTTGAAAATACTTTAACATCAATGATTTAACCAAATTCTGGGATATATTACTATTAACAAGCTAATTTGTAGTAACTACTCCCCTGGAATACAACTTCCTTCAGAAGGCCTTTCTCAGACTCCTGCCAAGCAGATCTTGCCTCCAGGCTTGAAAAACTGAGCTTCTGTTTTGAAGATGAGAAAACATTAGAATGATAAGAAACTGAGAAGTTATACCAGTTCAGACCTGCTCACATCAATGTGAGAGATGCTTGTCTAAAATTGTAAGACTTTAATGGGTCAGTTAAGCTGGCCAAAGCCACAACAAAAAGGAAACAATTGTTCTATGTCAGGCACTCCATCAGACAGCAGTGATACCCTTGTTCTTAGGGGAAAAAAAGGAATCAAAGCAATAGGCCACTGAGCTTTATTCTTTTGCTGACTAAATTTATCATGCTAGAATTTGTTCCTATGACAGTCACAACCTCCTTAGCCTATTTTTACATTTTGCTTCTCTTTTAGAACCACCTCCTCAATGCAGAGGTTGCTCCACATTCTGTTCTCACCAATTCAGAAACATCCTGTTCATGATGAGTTTCTGGTTCCTCACGGCTGGATGTTATAGACATTCATGTGTATAACAAGTGTGATTCAAATATGATATGAAATTATTTCTGGGCAAAAATCAAATCAGTTTATGGCACAATGAAAAGGGCTGAGCACAGCCTCCAACAATTCTTACAGCAATTCTGGTTTTCCTTTCGCCATCCTCAAGAGAACTCAAACTACACGTGGGCTTCATTGCTCTCATTGGCTTCATTACTGATATCCAGTTTTTAACCAGAAAATTTATACCAGATCAGAATCTGGAGATTCAGATCAGATTATTAAATCTAAAGCATGGAAGCTCTAGATTTTTATTTCTATCTCCATGTGTTTCTTGTAAGCAATTTTTGCTTTATAGCATCTCTTCTTCTACTGGGTACACTCAGTGACTATTTTTAGACCTCTACAAATTCCTCTAACATCCATAATTTTTGATTCAACCTTTTCTTTTCTAAGAATTAGAAATTAGAAATTTCAATTAGAAATTGACGAGTTAGTAAAGCATATACAAACGGGGGAAGTATTAAATCATTCTACAATTGTGTTATTTTTTATATTTTCATGTCTCTTTATGATTTGATTATTGGGGTTTAAAAGCGCTTTGCAGACACACACAAATTCATTCTGATGGCCTCACTTTTCTTACAGTAAAATACAAGATTAAACAAATTATTTTATAGCAGAAAGAGCAGAAAAATCTCAATCCAGAAGATTAGAACAAGTCACAGCCCACCATGGATGCTGTCATGTTAACTGGTCAGAGGACAACCAGAGGATAAATTCTCAGCCACAGAAGGCTAGGCAACTGCAAGTTAGGGCCATCAGCCTCTTCTTCTCTGGTCTAAAAAGGGCCAAGAAACAAGGATTTACAGTGGTACCAAAGGTACAGTGAATATCCGCTGTCAAAATACTTTTAATGTCAGTTTTTGAGAAACCACTGAAGGAAAATCTGCACAGTACTAGATCCTCCAATCATAACCAATTCCTGCTTTCATGCTGCAGGAGAACAGCAATCCCAGAATGACACCACTAAACATTATAAACAGAAAACTAGTGCTTAGAGAGTTAATACAATCTGACAGTTCCTTAAGGTACCTTCTAATTACAGCATTAAAAGGCAATCAGCAATTTCTATGTAAGCAAACCATCAACAGATAGCTGCTTACATGTATTTGAAAAATGTCCTTTCACAGCACAATGTCTTGCATACCTGATAACTAAAAATTTAGTTATATTGGAATATTAAAAGAGACTGGATATTGCAAATGGTTGACAATCCAGTCCTTTAACAACAGTGCCTTCGTGTGTTTATTACAGGCATTTTATTATTTTAAAGATAAGATTCAATCACATTTTATAGTTGTAGTACTGTCCTCCTACACATCCACAAGCAAATTAGGTCAATTCCAAACTATTTGTAAAACCTCCTTCGTAGAAAGCAGTTTGAGATTTTAAAACATAGTAAGTTTAAAATAAACAAAGTCAGCCTACCACTGTCATAAGCCTTGTGAACTGTCAATTTTTTGTTCTAGTCTAATAAAGCATCCCTAACTAATAAGAACCAAATTGAATGAACCAAAGAGAATGACTGGCCTTGGCCAGAGATTGCATGCACACCACATTTCATAACATTTTAATAATATTTATTATGTAAGTTTCCCTAATTAACTTCTAAACTTATTTCTACATTTGGCATCTATAACATCCTGTGGCAATGAGTTCCAATATGTAATTATGTGTTGCATGAAAAAAATGCTTATTTTAAGCCTACTGCTGGGTAAGAGCTAGGAGTCATCAAAAATGTGTTAGAAGAAATGATGAATAATCATGCTCCCCTCATCCTCTCCATAACGTTAGTAGCTTTATATACCTCTTGTATTTCCTGTGACCCCTCATTTCTTTTCCAAGTGGCAGAGCTCTAATCATCCTGCTCAAACACAGGTATGTATCTCTTTCCCCACACATAACCTGCTTGTTCTTATTGAAAAAAAGGACATCTGCAACTGTTTGTACTATTCCAGATTGGCCATGGATGTTGTCATGATGTTTGTATAGAACAATAATGCAATTGCAAGCCCTCTTTTTTGGGTAATAACAATTTAGACTGCCATGCATGTGAAGTTACCCAGTTCCCTCCTGCAGGCATTACTGAATAACATTGTACGGTTAATGCACTTGCCATTCCACTAATCTGTTATCTTGCATTATCTTCCCACAACTGTTCATGTTCACAGATTTGGGGGACCTTTATATTGTGAATGCTGTATGGATACAAGCTGTTATTTTGTTGTTTAACCCCTTTCACAGATTTATGAAAGCAGCAAAGATCTTCATATAGATCACTGTAGGAGTCTATTCTTGGTTTGTGATAACTGACCTTCTATTCTCACCCTTTTTTTTTTCTATCTTAAATAGTTATTTACCTGATAGGACTTCTCACTCACTTCTCTGACTATGTGATTTCTTCAAGAAACTTTGGCTGCAGTTGACATGGTTGCTTAGGATGGTTAATTCATGTGGGATTTACAGTTCTAATACAACCATGGACTCACATCCAAGCAAGCTATAATCTGTCTACAACAGTCATGGTTCTTCTTTGTTGTTTTATATTGTACACGTTCATTTTTCATATTTATAAGCACACATCTCATTTGATTCTATGAAGTTTTAGTTAATTTTTATAAAGACAGAAATAAAAATTTCTGGGCTGTAGCTTCATGTAAATTATGCTACATTTCCAAATTCAGTGATTATGGATGCAAATTACTCCAGATCTGTTGAGTCTACCCTGATCAGTTTGTTATTTTTTAATCAGCTTGCTGTAGAAGTGTTCCCCTAATACTTGAGTGTTAAGCAGACCACCTGAGACATCCTAAGTAGTCTCTAGTGCAAAAAGCTTCATATACCTTCTATAAATAACACAAATGCAAAAAGTGTCTTTGTGAGATTCAGTGCTAAACACTTATCTTCTGCTGATATACTCCCAACATCTTGATCCTTACTGGGCCTGGAGACTGTTAGGTTTCTTGTTTCTGATCTGTCTGAAAAAATTATCAAAGCTCTTTCTGTGCCTGTCTTCTGGCTTTCACACATAACTTACCAGTTTTGTGTCCAAGTGCTTCCCACATTGGCTTACAATTCCTACTTTATGAAGTCTTTCTTTACCTGCTACAGATTTCCTTCCTTTACAGTTTAATAATAATGAGTCTGGGGCATTTTTTCTTCCAGTATGACAGATGGCAGTGTTTACTTTAACATTTAATATGGTAGCTCTTGATACCACTAAAAGCCTTATCCTTTTGGCTGTTCATTTTAACAATTTCCTAAGATTCATGCTCCCTTAGGCATAGTTTTCTCTGTAAAATGTTATGGCAACATATTTTATACTTGCTCTTAAAACAATAAGACAACCATATTCATTATAATTAGTCCTGTAGCACAGCCCAACAATAATTTCATCTTAAGCTCTTGCTCATAGCATCGTTATCAAGAGCTACTCCTCTTATGAGCTGACAGCTTGTCAGAAAACTCAATATATCATTCTTCACTTCCACATTTACCAAGTCTTCATACACATAACAAAACCATGTAAAAGCAGTACATGTTTCTTCCCTCAGCATCTTTTAGCACTTCACAGTAATGTTCCACCTCATCAACATGGTTAGTCTAACCCTCACCTTATTGTGACTGCACACAAATTCAAACCATAAATGTGCTTTCTTGTCCAGACATACATAGCTTTGACTATGACCCTAATACAATAATGCATCTCTCAGAATAGAGTTTGTATTCTCATGTCTATAAATATGTTTACCCATATACAAACATCCTCTTGTACCAATTTACTGTGAGGTCAAATATGTCAACATCTGGATTTCAAACCAGCATTCCAGACCTCAGACTCAATTTTTCACCTTTCAGACTTTGTCCAGAAGACCATCTATAACTGCTAACTAACTGATTTTTTACTGAAACTTATAAAAAGAAGCAATTGGAAAATACATACATGACGGTGTTAATCCCTGAAAGTTGTTGAAACATCTGCAGACCACAACCCACAATTAAGGCTCTTCGAGTTGGAGGGTATGTTAGCATTCTGCAGATCACAGGTCCAGCTTAAAAAAAACAAGACAACAACAAAAGAATACATAATAGTTCTTAAGTGATCACTATCAAGACAATGTTGCCAGGCATAGCAGACTTTCCACCTTAGTTTCAAGCAAACTTGTATTATTGCAATTATTTTTGAACTGTTTGGCAATTTAAGTTCTTCTTTTTTGCACTGTATTACCAAGAGGATTATCAGGAAGCCCAAGCAAAAAAATGAAACCATTTTTGTACAATGTCTAATGCTGGAGTGAAATGTCCAGCTCTCTTTATATCACACTAACAGATTACACATCGGCTGCAACTGAACGTACTCAAAAATTATCACAAAATATCACTGTTGTTTCCTTTCTAAAAGTTTCCATTGTTATTGATTTTGAGAGCCACTGTTATTGTTATTGAGAGTTACTGCTCGGGTCTGGATATTGGAGATAAAGTATTCTCCTTAGTCCCCTAAAGACCCAGTTTCCATGAACCAGTTACAGGTGTGGGTACTTTGAAGGTACTGGATAGATCTATTCTGCACAGCTTGGAGGCCAGTGGAGGGAGCAGAAATTAATACATTTATTCTATACCTTTGGTAGCAATGGCATGAGGCTGAATTTAAGATTCCCTCAAAGAAGAAAAAAACAATGAACAAAATTCCTGGTTAACAGAGAAAACTCAAAGACTTTAAAAGCATCCTATTAAAAAAAATAATACAGAAAGCTATGGGATAATAAGCAAAAATTTAAAATCCCTACTACAGTATTTACTTGAACTTCTCTCTGCCCAGAGTAGTCCTTTTAGTGCTTTTTCACTAGTACAGCCTGGTGAAAAATTCTAGCTTTTATACATCTTGTCACATCTAGCACACTTACTCAGAACATCTAATCAGAATATGAATAAGTCAAAATAGTTTCCATCAAAGAAAAATAAAAAGAGAGAGGTGAAGAGGATCTACATGTTTATGTTTTCAGTGTTTCCTGAACATACAGAAAATATTTTAAGTATTGATTCAGTAAAAAACCCTAGATGAGTCTGTTAGTGAAGAACAATTTACATGCAAAATTTCAGCTTCAGAAAGCTGGCAAGCTATGAAGAGCTGCAAGAGCTGGACTCTAGAAGAGGGTTTAGATAACATTTTCTTCACTGAAAGGTAATCAGATTTACCTAAGAAAAACTTACTTTCATTTAAAATTATGGTATTTCTAATTCATATCTCAATTGTATCATCATTTAACTTTTCTTCTTTGATAGCAGAATACAGCTTGACCAATTTTCTAGCTGGTTTCCAAGTAACACTAACAGTCAGACAGTACACAGTCCTACGTGTCCTGCCATTTAGTCACATCATTACCTCAAAAAGCCTCCAAGTAAAATCAAGTGACGGTATAGTCAATATATAGATCTCAAAAGAAATCTATATATTGTCAATCTATAGATCTCATAAGATATTCCCAGACAAGACTCATGACATCACTGGGCTGACAAAGGTTCCATACTCAAAGTGGCATTTCCTCAGTGCAAAAGCAACAAAGCCAGAACTTGCTGCTAGCTAGGAGTAGTCCAGAGCTCAAATTTCACAAAGAAAAATATTTACTAATACGTGTACCCACAAAGTTTAACTCACAAACACCACTAAGGTCCTCATACCCTACATCACACCTGAGCATGGAGTCCTTGGACTTAAAAATCTTATCTAGCAACTGATTCTGCAGCATCTGGTGTAAATCCAGGCTGCTGAATGCCTACAAGAGATCTTTTATTCTTCATAAACTTTGTATAAGGTCCTTAACTAAGTTCAAAAATCTATCTTTATTTTTCAAGGGATATTTTAGACAATCTACATCTTCAAGTCCACCATCAATGATCCTGCTCATTGAATAAGCTGGAACTCTACAGCAGGCACTGTTAGGAAAGGAAGCAGTAATGTCCTAAGGAACTGAAAGGTTTTTAATAATTCCTGACCACTCAGCTATTTGAAAGAAGTTTATAAAACTTTATTCATAAAACAGCATTGTACAAAACAATTGGGAAGAAGGCACTAAAATGAATAGTGAGAAATTAAAGCAGCTGTTCTCAGTCAATGGTTTGCAACTCAGAGGGAGTAGTGAGCTTCCAACAAAGCTCCATCACACAAATCAGTCTGTGCATCTGAAGTGCAGCCTTGAAGAAATGTTAAGACCACGTAGGAAAGTTTAGACCTTTAGAACATCCAGTCAAGTTAAATTCAGTAAGCACTTGGAATTTTTCAGACTGCTAGTTAATTGGACCAGAAAAATGATGCTAAAAATTATCATACTCAAGTCAGCATTTAAAAAGTTTTGCTCCAAATATCTGCCATGGCAACCACCACATACCAATAGGCATACACAAAATTAAAGGATTGTCTTTCATTAAATCCACAGCCTTCAGGTTTACAAACCAATAAATGGAATGAAAGAAATAAAAAAATTCTAATCTCTGTATTAAAGGAGCTTTACAAACTCAACTAAAAAGCCTAAAGAACTCTGACTGTAAAACAGCAAATGAGCATGAAACTTTTTATTGAATCTAGCTCTGAAACTAGCTATACTATATTTGCATTTTCTTATCAGAAATCCTTCCATCCATATCGTTGAGTTCAAATGTTACCATGCTCTTAAAAATAGACAGCTCTAGGCATAATATGGATTTTAAGAACAGAAAATGCATTTAAACTAAAAAATGAAAACCAAAACAAGTTTTCAGAATTAAATACATTCTTCTTCTGAAAATAAGTCTTCTGAAATCTTAAATGGTACTTCAGTAGTTTCAGATAACCCTTAAATATGCTGTTAGCTATGACAACAGATTAAAAAAACACTAAACAATAAAACCATTATACCTTTAAAAAATGGAACAACTTAACTGCCCATAGAACTAGATGGAAACAGATTATTTAAATGTAAATCACCAAAAAAATATTTGGCAATTTTAACAAAGGACAAAATAGTGATTTGTCTCTAAAAAGTCAATTTTTTTGTTAGTGATACTTCTGCCTTAATTGTTGTTGTTTTCATCTGAGAGATTTAGACACATTTCTGCATCAGAATCACTTCATTTGAACTTGAGAAAACAACAAGATGCTTATTTTCTTTCTTCTAATCTATGAATAAAAATGAAGTTAGAACAATGAGACCTCCTAATGCTTGAATTCAATGAGAATAGATTTAGTTGGACTTTTTCTGCGGTTGTTTCTGATAATTACTTTAACTGAAGTAGACTTTAACACATAATATTTACAAGGGTTCAAAACATGCCACAGTAAAGGGCAGCTGGAGCTTCCTCTATACAAAATGACAACACAGGATAAAGAGCAATGGAAAAACAAGGATACTGCTGAAGGTGACATTCCTTGAAGTGTTTATACACGAACTGGATTGTTGTGATCCAAGTAGATATTTCACAGCATAATCCAAACTCTACCAAAATAGACATTCATCCTTATAAGCAAAAAGCAAAATTAGAATTTGGAAGTTTAGCTTCACATCCAAAAAAAACCTTATTAGCTTACACTGAGCTAAACAGGAAAGGAGAAGCTGTTCTTGTCAAAACAGTACTTCTGAAAGTGAGTGGTGCTCTCCAAACATTCTATTTTTTGACTGGTTATCTGAAACTTTTAATGGCAGCTTCTTATATTTTAGCAGTTATCCTTGTTACTAGGCATAACCCACAAGTTAGACTTGGAAATTATGAATCATCTGATCAGGGATTTTGATTTTTATCTGTATGAGCAAAATGGATTGTATGGCAATCATAGGAGCTTGGGTATGATCCACAGGCAACTAAAATATGAGGGGACTTTCAAAGGCAGCACAACAAAAACCCTAGCTCTAAAAGGAGCTTATATAATGAAAGCTAAAAAGAAGAAAAATGGGTATTAACGAATTCTTAGTATCTCCTTCTGAAAATTAACTGTGTTCACTTCCAGGAAAAAAGAAATTGTAGTACAGACATAAAGCCAACGTAAACATCACATAGCAAAGGCAGGCAGACATCTGGTGCCTGGAAACCTTGTGACTCCCCATCCCTCAAATTATTAGTAGACTAACTGGACAGATTTCACAGCTAGGAATCTATGGTTAGAGACTAGGCCCTGCCAAAGTCATTTGCAGGTTCAAACATTCTTCTGCCAGCTAATCTAGGTAACAGCTTGTAGCAACAGCTTAAAACCTTACAGGGCTCCTGCCAGCATTTTGTACTCTGCGTTTCCAAAAAGGCAGGTTTAGCCAAGCAACAACACAGCCACTCACCAGTTTAGCATCGATTAAGTTAAAGAGTCAGAGTAGTTTTCTGGATCTTTTTTGTTCAAATGCCCTCCCTTCCACTCAGATAAATCTTCAAGGAACTGGTCTACAGCAGGGAACAAAAAAAAAAAAGAAAGTTTGGGCTGGTGATCTCAATAACAAAGGACAAACGTGGGAATCACTTCTGGATTTCCCTTCCTTATAAAATGATAGCTTCCAGTGCAGCCTTCTCTGCATCATCTGCAGAACCTTCCTTCACATAGGACTCCTACTCTAAAGCACTTACAGCTAGTTATTATTACCTGTGTATGAATAATATACTAAAACAAGCATCCGTTTCCTCCCCTTGCCTATTACATGATTATTTCCTAAAAGTATCAACCTCATTAATTTTTCCTTCCTGTAAAATTTAACAAATCAATTAGAAAACAGAATTAGTTTTAAGAGCAAAACTGCATTAATTTTCCTGTGAAGATACAAAACAATTTAACTTAGGTACCATGATCTTCCTCACTATCTTATAATGTTTCCAGTAACATTGGAAGAACCATTCCCAGCACTAGAAGAAACTTCCTACCTCAAACAGTTTAATCTTTTGAGAAAACTCGAGATTTTTTTTTCCTTTTCTTCTTCTTTTTTTTTACAGCACAGATCCCATCAGTCAAGAAGGAAAGAAAACTGTCAGCTTGCCTAACAGCTGAGCCTTAGCATTTTTCAGCTTTCCATAGCAAAACCATCCAATAGCCTGCATACAGACTGGAAGGAGTGCTCACTGGGAACAGCCCTGCTGAGAAAGACTTTGGGATTCTCCTGGATGAAAAGCTGGATGTGACCTGGCAATATGTGCACACAGCCCCGAAAGCCAAAGGCGTCCTGGGCTGCATGCAGAGCAGAGTGGGCAGCAGGGTGAGGGAGGGGATTCTGCCCTTCTACTCCATCCTCACGCGACCCCAGATGAAGTGCTGTGTCCAGCTCTGGGATCCCCAGCACAAGACAAACACCAAAGCACAGCAGGGCCTAAGAAGCAAGGGGAGGAGAGAGCTAAGCTGACCAGAGAACTGGGGCACCTCTCCTACACAGACAGCCCAAGAGAGATGGGGTTTTTCAGCCTAGAGAAAAAACAGCTCTGGGGAGATGTTGTTACAACCTTCTAGTACCTAAAAGCTTATAAAAAAGAGGGAGAGGGATTTTTTTTGCACGGGCGGATAGTGATAGGACTAAGAAGAATGGGTTTAAACTAAAAGGGGAGAGATTTAGATGAGATATTAGAAAGAAATATTTTACTGTGAGGGTGGTGAGACACTGGAATGTGGGTTGCACAGAGAAACTGTGGATACCCTATCCCTGGAAATGTGCAAGGCCAGGCTGGGTGGTGCTTTGAGCAACCTGGTCTTGTCGAAGATTCCCTGCCCGTGCCAGAGGGGTTGGGACTAAATGATCTTTCCAACTCAAACCATTCAGTGATTCTATTCTAATCAGACAAACTGGTCAAAAAGCAAATAAAAGCTAATTAGACATAACCACCTAGATTTTAGAGAATTAGGTTGTGCAAGGAGGTTTTCCATGCCTAGATGAACTGGAAAGGGGTTTTTTTTCTTTGCTCAGGAAACCTGGTTTTCAAATAAATGGTCTCTCCAAATTACCTTTTTAATCCACACATTGTGAAAAGAAACCCTAATATAGATTTTTTTTTTGTTTTGACAGCAAGCTGAGTTGGTCTTTGGGAGTTCTGAAAATAAAGACATTTTCTTTTATCTGTAAAAGGAAAAAATCTTTTCTTTGATACCACATTCTTTGATATAAAGCTTTGGTGATGGAAAATCTATATGACTGAGTTGCACAAAAGCAGCAGCACTTAATAACACTTCTGAATAGAACAAGAAGCAGTGGCAAGTCAGGAAGCAAAAAAAAAGGACTGCATTTTGGCTCTGTATGACTTGTTCTCTATAGAAAACAGAATCTGCTGTAATGAAGTCCTTCAAAACTAGAGAAACTACAACAAAACAGACAACAAAGAGTGGCCACTTACATGATGCCAGAGAGAGCAGAGAAGTGGCCACAATGACCAACAAGAATCTGCACTGGGGAAAAGGACCCCCCTTGTGACACTGTCAGACCTGTGGGGTGGGGGAATGATCAAGGGGGAGTATTTCCTGTTCCAGTGATCGGAAGACTAGGCTGGGAACAGAGAAAAGCAAGGATCACATTGTGATTTCTTCCTAGCTGTGGAAAGTACCTTAGAAATAAGGCAACAGATACTAAGGCAGACTTGTGCATACCTACAACCTGTAAATCAACACTTCTTCTCAGGGTCTGCTCCAGAACTCCTGCCTTACATAGGAAACAGTTATGTGACCCTCACTTAAAGCTGCAGAAAGCAAAGGAGGAAAGATGAGATGATGTAGGAGCATTACACAGGCACCAACCAAAATAAGCCAAGTGTTGTAACAGCCTGAAGAGCTTCCCATCTTACTCTCATCAGTAGAGAAGTACAGGGCAGAGCATCTAGCAACCTGGAATTAGAAGGTTTTTTTCTTTCATTTTAAGTTGAGGAAAGAGATTTAAGAAAACTGCAGCCAGGACAGTTTCAGGAGTGCTATTTTTCAGGGGTGTGTGTTGCTGTTGCTGTTCTTTTTCAATTTAAAGAGCACTAAAAAAGCAGATGACTCAGGAGTTCCCTCCTAGTCAGTACTCTACTCTCAAGCTGATCTTCACAGGTGTGTACTGTATTAACACCTATACAGATATTGTATTTTATTTTCTGGACAACACACTTCAAGTCTTACATTTTTTGCAATTTGTTTCTGCCATAAATCTTGGTTTAGTGATATTATTTTACCCTCTCTATCCCTTGTTTCTAAATGAAATATCTTCATTTCTGCCTGAAGCCAGTAGTTTAACAGTAAAAACATATTTCTACTTCTTGCCCTTCAAAAGAATGAGACACAAGAACCCATTCCCAGGAGGGAACAGGGAAAAAGTAAAGTTTAATAGAACTGAAAAAGGTGTCTGGAGGTCAGTGAAAATCTCCATGGGAATTTATGAACATAATCAGTTGTCCACTATTATTTTTTGCTTTATTAACAGCACACTTAGCTTAGACCATCTCCTTAAAAAATTAAGTTTAATTTAAACTTAATAATTTAAATCTCCAATTAATGCAGGGGCCTAAAACAATTCCTCTCACTTTTTAAGAAACAGATGCCATTAGCATAAGATCTTCATTAAAAGGAATAAAGTTAAAATCACAATGAGATCCACATCTAAACAGATTATAAAAATCTGCTTTGAAATTATTATAATTTTAGCACAGCTCAGCTAAATTCCAAAACATAGAAGAAAAATCAAAAAGTCACTGTAGGTTAAAGTTAAGGTGCTTTAACTTTGGCTTCCTAAGAATAGGACAGTACCATCAATGGATATATAGTTGATAGCACAGTAGAACAATACGTAGCTGAAAATAGTATGTCTTAAGAAACTGCTTCAACTTTTTTATTTTAAGGAAAGCATTTGAACTTGAGCACAAAGTTGAGTTTCACTAAAGACAGAATGACAGACACATACCTAAATATTTCACTGAACTGCAGCCTAAGATCACACCTTATCTCAAGGTACTAGCTAATTTATTACACTGTAGTATTAAACATCTTATATCAGAAACACCAGGGGCTCTAAGGCAACCGTCACCACTCAACAACACTCCATTTTTCATCCCAGAGGGCCAATCACATCCTGGGAGGAGAAGCACTGTCAGCAGGTCAAGGAAACATTTCTTCTTCTTTATGCTGCAGCAGCAGCAGCACATCATAGCGCTGCCTGAGCCTGGAGAAGAACCACCAAGGTGGATGGGCTAGAGCACGACGTACAAGCAGATGTTGAATCAGTTGGGATTGTTCCACTTTGAAAGAGAAGGTAAAGGTTCTGCTGTCTACAGATATCTAGCAGAGAGGCAAGGAGAAAACAGACCCAGATTCCTCAGAGGTCTGCAAGGGTAAGACAGAAAGCAACAGGTAAATTGGGATGCAGAAAATTTGGACCAGATGTGAAGTCTGTTTCTTTTGTAACATGGAAATGAAAAAACACAGAAATGCACAGAGATGCAGACAGACCATGGTAAAAACTTCACTGATAAAGTTCCTGCACAACCTGCTCTAATTTATTTTGTTTTGATTAGGGTTTGGATTAGAGAACTTTCAGAGGTCATCCACAAGATTCTTACATGAAACGTACAGCATTCCTAATGAATGGTGATGGTACTAGTTATTACAACCAGAACTAATGAAAAAGTAAGTTTGGCACTTTTCATGGTTATCTTAAACAACTGTGACTGAAAAGCATCCTTACATACAAATCCTGTAAAACTCAGTAATCTCCAAACTGCCAACAGCTGATGTTTTGCAATTTCAATAC
Source organism: Pseudopodoces humilis (assembly GCF_049639895.1). NCBI lineage: Eukaryota > Metazoa > Chordata > Aves > Passeriformes > Paridae > Pseudopodoces > Pseudopodoces humilis. Next base: position 58,788,182 of record NC_142204.1, read on the forward strand.
TAGGCTTCATTAATCAAGAACCTGTCAGTCACACTTGACTGACAGCTTTTACCCTGAATTTATAACCTCTGCAGAAGAGACAGTTCAATATTGAAAACAGCAAGTGTAGAATACTAAACTGATGACTTCCTTAACTAGTATGAAATATGACAAAGAAATAAATGAGAGCTTATTTCATCTTTTCAATATATAAAAGGGGCTTATGAGATAGACTGGGAGAGACACTGTATCAGGGTCTTCAGTGAAAGGACAAGAGGTGATAGTTTTAAACTAAAAGAGGGTAAATTCTATTGGATATAAGAAATAAATTGTTTACTATTAGGGTGGTGAGGCAGCAGAACAGGTTGCCCAGAAAAGCTGTGGATAACCCATCCCTGGAAGACTTCAAGGACAGGTTGGATGTGGGGTTGAACAATCTGGTCTAGTGGAAGGTGTCCTTGCCAATGGCAGGGGTTTGGAACTCAACCATCTCTAAAGGTCCCTTCCAACCCAAACCATTCTATGTTTGTTAAGTACTGTACTGAGGGAGTTCTGGTCCCCCTTGATTTCTCATCCTCATCTCAAAATGAGGGATGGTAGAAATAGAGAAAGATCATTAATAAATACTCATAATGGACAATTCAAGGTGTCTCACATACTATGGAATAAATCTGCAAGCAATCTTCATGTAAGGCAAATAGTCTTACATGAAGCTGAAAGCTTTTTTACCATTTTCATCATAATGAAGACAGAATGCCATTGCATAAATGCCATCTTTATTAACAGTTTCCTCACAAGTTTAAAATATTTTAAAATGCAGTTTTTTCAAAAGCTGCTGGAAGACAGAAGAATGCAAGATAATACTCAATCCATTTACTCAGTTAAGTATGCACTGCAAGGTACACACATGCAGGGCCTTTTCATGGCTTCTCTGCAGCCTCACAGATCCAGCAGATAGAAAAGAAGATCAGAAAGGTTGTATTAAATTATTTAGAGACCTGAAACCCATTTTTCAAGAAGATACAGGAATTCTGAGATATTTTCTTGTAATTTCAGTGACATAGATTTTTATGCTGCTTTTAAACCCTTTCCAAGTTAACCAATTATCAAAAAGAAATTAAACTACCTGAAGTCAAACATGGTGCAGGCAAACTTCAAACAGCACTCTTCAACATCCTAGTGGAAGTAAGTGGTCAGCAACTAATAGTTACCAAATAGCATTTAAATGTCCCAAGAAGCATGTAGTTTTTCTAAATCTGAAGGACAAAATACCACTAGAATAGCTGAAATTTCAGATAACCTTTTTAGTTTCATGGCAAATTGTAGATTTCCCACCCATGATCAGCCATAAAGATTACCTGTGATGCAGAGAAGTGACAGAATTTTACTCTGAAGGATATGCATATCTCCTATAATGCACAGGAGCAACTTTTCCAGGATGTTTAACTACTTTCCAGAGGAAAAACAACTATGAAAAACAGATATTTGAAGGATAAGCACTAAAATAAACAAGAAAATAAAAAATCAAGTCCTAGGTCCTGGTTAACTGGAAAAAAAAAGGAGGGGGAATTACTTCACTTAGAGGCTGCAGAGACTGATGAACGTAAAGGCAAAACTGCTTCTTGTCACCAGTGAGTTACAGCAGTCTGGTTGGCATTGGATTGGGCCAGTGAAACAAATGAAAATGAGTGGTAATTTTCAGTGTCAGATATAAGAAGCATCTGTATCTTTCTATGGATACAGAAAATATTTTCATGTTACTCAGCAAAAGCATCATTGCCTAACTGTGCCTTCTGCCAACTGCCACCAACCTTTTGAGCAGGCTGAAAGGAAAAATTCTTGCAACTTGTAAACAAAACCTTGTTAACAAAAACATAGGGAGAACAAAGCTGAGAAAAGCTGCAGAATTCAGGCCACTTATGTTTTAGAGTGGATTTCCAAATACCTCCATTCACTGACTTTGTATTTGCTGGCTTTCTCTGAGTTGTCACTTAGTCACTGAGAGAAATCACCACTGCTCAGCATGCAGGTTCTGCTACTAATCTGAAAAGCTAATTCACTTCCATTCTCCACCTATATACACCTTTATGCACTTTGTACCTACACAGGTTGAAGACACCAGCACACAAGTATTGAAGAAGGAAAAAGCAAAACATGGCTGCAGTCATAAATGGATTTCTGCAAGTGTTTTGCCAGAGATAACTACCAGCCAACAAATGCATGCAGTAATCCCTGTTCAAGTAGCTTAACAGTCAACTAAAGGGAATGGTGGATATATAAAATCAAATATAGTAAAACTTGCAGAGTACTACAAGACACAATTTGATCTCTGCATCTGACACACTAAACTACAAGCAAGCTACAAGAAAAGTTTGGCCATTGCACAGTAACTTGGAGATAAATTCCACCATAAAGGAAAGTAATTCCTTTAGGGACAGGAAATACTATGAAAGCCTCCCATCCTTGGAGAAGTGCTAAATTGGACTGTGGTAAGAGGAGGATACACATAATCCCAGCACTCTATTATCTTTCAGGTAATAATAACATGCCTGTACACTAAACAACACAATGTATTTTAACACAGAGGATCACTCATTCATAAAGAGAATTAATTCCTCTGGGCATTACACAGTTTAGGAAGCAGTATGACCGTGTGCACCTCAGCAAGTAAGGCACTGCAGTAGCAAGGATCACCAGGCCAAACCTGTTAGAAGCTGAGGTCCAGAGATATCCATGACATGTCATTTTCTGGTTTTACGTCTAACTAGATATAGGCCAGTCCCCTAAGCAGAACATTGCCACACATGGACTGTGAGAAGCTGCCCTGAGACTCTGTCATTGAGTTAAACCTTCACACCCACAAAAGAGTCTGAGCATATTGAATGAATCCCTGGAGCAGACCTGTGGTTTAATATCCCCCAGAAGAAGTTACTCCATGGGAACTGACACCACTTTTTGATCTGATCAAAAAGTATTTGGGGATGACAATGGGAGATATGAAGAGACTCACTGCAGAGCTCTGCTGCTGCTCAGAGCTAAAATACTAAAGCAGATGCAGTCAATGCATCTTCTACTGATAACAGCTGGAATGATTCTGTACAAACCACACTAGGAAAAAAGCAATTATAAGCTGCTCATATGAACTATTACATTTTAATTAGAATTAATTTAGAAGAAATATAGGGCAAAATTAATTCAGTATTTTGTAACATTAGCCGGATGTATTCAACTGTGCAGCAGCTCCCTGGAGGTCTAAGTTTGGGGGATTTTTTCCTGTCTTTTTTAAGTTTTCTCCTCATTACTAGTTTTGCATGCTCAGGGTAAAACCTGAGAACCTATCATCATTACTGTAGATAGCTTTTGACAAGAAACAGAAGAATACTTTCCTTCTGCAGAACTGGGGTTTTTTTGCAAAAGAATTGTAAGGTCCTATTCCCCTTATTAGGGCTGTATATCTTTTTAAACAAGCCTAGTAAATAGTGATAGAAGACACAGGGGTTGGGGGAACAACAGCAGAATAACGAAGACAAGTTCTGAGAGCTAGTTATGTTCTATGCTGGTTATGTTCTTCTTTCATCCTTGATTTTCAGGGACAACCAACATCCAACTAGGGAAAAAAATGTAATTTTAGTATAGGTTCCTCAGAAGAGATCTGGCAAAGTTGAATAAATGGACATTTACTTTTTAAAATCAGTTTAAAGAAGTGTTTATCATGTTGCTACTGAAAGTTTTTGGAAACCAAAAGTATGCTTTCAATTGAAAGAAGAAAGCTTTTCCAATGGGAACACATTTAGATACACATTACTGTTACAAAGCCAACAGCAATGTGAACACTGAAGAGATCAGCGTATCAATGTTACTGCAATGTGTCTTGACAGTCCCAGCTCCAGGGAAGACCACCATTTTAGTACATTTTAAATATAACAGTTTCAGATACAAGCCTTCACATCAAATACAAATTATTCTACTTTCTCCTTCTCAGTGACAACACCAGATTTTCTTATACCTGCATACACCTTCTGACTATTTAAATTCAAGTCTCAAGGCAGGCATCCCACCCTGACTGTCCCCTGCAGCATTCCAGCTTCATTCCAGCTCACCTCCCCTTTCCCAGCTGCAATCCGCAGACCACTGGCCACTTCACAGCAGCTCATGAGGCCTCAGTTCCTGCCTGCTTCCCTCACCAGTCAGTGCTTAGAAACACCACAGCAAAGGAGACTCTCTATTCCCCTTAGATAATGATGATTTCAATTAACAACTACTGACTGAAGATGACACTCTTCTAAATTTTTACATATTGCAAACCATCCTTTGCAGTATTAAGAAATCCCACAAAACTTCTGAAGAAGTTGAGCAAGAGTGACCACTGTCCTGGGACAAAATAAAGCAGGAACTTGTGCTTTCAAGTGGCAGTTTTGAAGAAAAATATTTGCAGCTGTCATATGAGAGGGATTACAAGAAAGTGTTTACTTGCACCACAAAAATACAAGTGATTCTCCACATTGACTCAAAGTATATCAGGGCATTTACAGCAGCTGCTTCCAGGTGCACTGCAGACCTTTGAAGATGACATGGTGGCTCTTTCACTTCCAGACCAAATGTGGCAGCATCCAGCAGCAGATTGGGTCACTCTGGGCAGCAGCTGGCAGACAAGGCAATGTGGGTGACAATGAAACCCGTGTGATTGAATGGAGCATTTTGCAGAAGCACAACACACTACTTTCTATGTTTAAAATAACTTGTGAAAAAGGAAGTGGTCCAATAGCACTCATGATTTTTAAAAAGCACATAAGTTTCCCATGAAAAGTACTGAGGCTAGGCTGTAAGTCACCACCCATGAGACACTGGAAAGATGTGGGATCCAGCAACATTTCTACCAGCAAAAAATACCTAAAATTCATAAAAACAACAAATCCTCTTAAAAAAAAACAGATCCTCTACAGAAGGTTTTGGGGAGGCAGCAGCTTGTGGGAGAGGGATGATCCAGAGGCATAATCCCACACACATACCAACAAAGGATATCAACACATGTTGCCCTTACTGGAAAAGGACACAGAAGGGTAGATCTGACTTCAGCACCTGGAAGCTTTGCAGCTGAGTCAGGCAAGTGCTCTTTCCTCCGTGCTTTCTACAGATGGCCTGCACTGACAGTGCCATCCTATGCCACTGCCAAGCCAACTGTTTACCTCAAAACCACCCAACAACCCTCTACCACAAATCTTCCACCAGTATCCACCACATATAACACAGTATTTTAGGGATGAAGTGGAAGCCTCAAAAGATGTGATACATGATGCTATTTATTATAAGAAGAGAGTCTAAATATTTTTCACACTGATTCTTCCAGATAATTCACGCTGTAAACTAACCTGTGAGCACAGCTAGAAGAAAATGAAGTCATGTCATACCCCTGTGCTGCAGTAAAAGAATTCAGTTTTTAAACCGTGACCTTCCTCCCTGAAGGGCAGCAACTCGATTCTGTGATTGAAAGAGCAGTATTTCACTGCACCATTCATGTCTGATAGATGGTATTGCAATGACATTGATTTAAAATGGGAGGCTTTCCTATTCTCAGTGGACAATCATCACAAATGTCACCTACGTGACACACTTCTTCCCAGGCCTCAGGTAGAGTGAAGCTCTCAAAACCAGCCGATATGACACAACAATAGCAAAAACATATAGTTAGGTCTAGAAAAGAGACATCAACGCTTGAGTAACCATTTCAGACTGCCAGCATGCCCTTGCATTTGTACAAGGTGACACTAAACCATCCTGACTCTTCAGCCAAGGAAGCTCTCCTAACACATACAGCTGAAGGAGAACAATCCTGACTCAGCATTTATTACCCAATTTCAACATGTAAACCTGGTCTCCTAACATCCTTCCTAACACTACATTCTACTTAAACTCCTCCAAAAATTCAATTATTTGCTTTATCATGTCAAAGTTCATTGATTACACTAACTCTGTGACATGAACCTACAAGGACCAACTGCAAAGATTGTATTGATTACAAATTTTCTACAAATGCACTGTACAACTTTAAACAAGGAAAGTCTTTACACTAAAAATAAGTTATTCCAGTCTCAAGCACTGTGATATAGATCTAACATTTGTGTCTCCAACATCTTCCCTTACTTTACAAGGATGGAAAGAAATATTTAAGAAGGTAATAAACACATTAATCTGTCACTGAAACATTGAATTTTGACTGTTCACATTTGGTATATGCTGGAAGGCAAGTCTCAAAGACATGCAGATGGTAAAGAGCTGAAAACCAAAACAAATTACATCATGATAACAACTTTTCTGTTAGTAAGAGGAGCAAAAAAATTTTTTTTCTTGCTCTTGCTTTCTCAAAGAGCACCACTGTGATACTAGCTGTGTGGCATCAAAGAAAAAAGTAAACTGAATAAATGCAAGACTTTTCAGAATGAACCATACAAATAATTCAGTTAACTTCTTGAAGTACCATTTGTATTTCATATATAAAAGAAGAAAAAAATCCATACACTATTTTAAAAGCATTTCCCTTGCCTTCAGTGCACATATTACATTTTAAGAATTGAAGAAAAGTAAATTTTACCTGCAAATGTATACAAATATATACTCAGAATGAATATTTCAGACATCCCTCCTAGGTATACCAAAGAAGAGCATCTTCCTGGACATGGATAGCTCATAGAAGGTTTGAACAGAAAGATTCATTAAATAACTTAACCTTGTGAGGGGAAAAGAAGAACAGTGCCATTAAAGCTCTGGTTGTTTGTACTTTGTGATTACTGATACTCTCAGTTATTGGGGAAACTTCAACTGTGGCTCCTGCAAGCCCAAATTTTTTTCTTCCATTATGGCAACACTGTCATAGCACATGCGAAGTGCCCAGACCCATCCTTTGGGAAGTACATTAACTCGGGGTAGGGTATTGTTGAGATGCACCAACACATCAGTCATGCACAAAGGGTGCACTCCACTAAATGGAAACTGCTTCAACAAAAATGTTACCGGATGGCACAATGCTATCACAGAAAGCATCAACAAACCAGCATAAACGCACAGGTGATCACTACCTCCTGCTAACATGGGGGCAAAGTTTAGGACATTATTCTCAATGACTAATGTGCAGGACTCTGTACCCTTCTGGATTTGACATCTCAAGTAAACATGCTATAAAAGAAAAGAAAATTAATTTAAGGTAGGCTGACATGACAAATACACACCCAAACTAAGCGTGGGCAAAATTTGGAGTTCTGATTTCCCTAAGGTACAGCTAAACTTGCAAACCTGGAGTTGTAGGCAGCAAGTCTCAGGTTGATTTTTCCTAATCATGCCTTGCAGATACCAATTCATTAGTCACTATTATTGAAGCAGTAGCAGAAACAAGCAATACCTATGCTGACAAAGTATCACAAGAATTAAAGAAATCAAAAGCCAATGGCAAATTTCAAGAAGTAATAAAAACAGGTTAAAGAAATTAATAAAATATGAACCAAGTAAAAGTGACAGGGCAACAAGCACTCCCCAAAGCTCACCATTCAGGAGGTCTGTACTATAAAAACTCATCAGGGATTAATTTGTGACTCCTGTTTTGACTAGAAAGCCTTTTATACAAATTGCATTTTACCTCGGAACCAGTCAAGATGTTATGCAAGTGATTGTCTGCATCTGTCTTTGGGGATGCATTGACCTAGTTAACTATCTAATTCTATTTTTGGCAATCGTCTCTGAAGTTTTTTTCTTTCTGTTGTTTAGTATTAACTTTTAAAGGGACTGCAAGAGTGTTACTGTGTCTTTGCACGGCAGCTCAGCTGACATACAGCACAGGAACAGGCTCCACTGATGGTGCTGGGTTTCTAAAACACTTGGGAACAGTATTACAGTACCCTAAGCTTGCAAAAGAATACATGTCAAAGCACCAGCTTCAAATGCAACAGTAAAGCCAGCTGAGGCAGACGTCTGAGGCAGCCCATCCCACACCATCTGGTTGTTTCAGATTTGTGTGAGACCTACAGACCATGGAGAAATCCCCTCCACAGCATCTAGGATCTGACCCCAACATCAAGACAATTTGTTGCAGTTTCATCTGCCCAGAGATTACCCAAATTAACCTCCAAACAAGGACATACAAGAGCATGTCATCCTGAATGAAGTGGGACTCTATTCAAGAACCATAGAATAACAGCCTGAACACTGCTTAGTTTAGCAGCACCCACTTGGGTACATTTGGCAGAAGCATCAGTATGAAGCCAGCTTTGTCAACATCCACGCTTGGAGCTTCTGAAAAGCTTCCACCCACGGCTGGCACACACCCACTGCCCTCCCCTCAAAGTGCACACAGCATGCTCATGTACTTCAGCTTCAAAGTTTGAGGATGGTCTAGTATTGCCAGGGGCATTTGTGGGAATCCCATCACAAGCTTCAGGCAACCCTGAAGAAACTTCCTTTGGTTCATTCTCTGTAAAGTGGAATTAGTAGAACTTCATCACATGAAGGATTTTGAAAATGCAATCACAAGAAGCATAATTTTTATACAGAGGCATTTCCTAATCATATGGTGAAACAACAAATACTTTTCCTGAAAGACTGAAGAACTTTGTTAACAAGAGACAAATCCTACAAAAAAAACGTGTTCAAAAAACTCAAATTAGTTGCTGTAAACTTTTGGAAAACTTAGTTATTACTCTAAAAAATCTAACCAGACCAAATGTATAAGAACACCTGAAAAGATTAAAAAAAAACTCAGATTAAAAAAAAATAGTTATAGAAATGAACATATTCCATACTGGAGTTAATCTACAGCTAGCACTTAAATACATGTAATGTACTAAAAGTTTACATGTGACCAGAGAGTTTCATGGATAATAAACCCAAAATCACCAGAAACTAGGATATATATATATATATTATATTTTCTGAGGTAAAATGACATACATGCTCAAGTTCTACTCTTTCCGACACTTGCTGTTGACTCCTGCTAAATCAAGACACAGCTAATGGGAGTACAGAAGCAAACATATGAGCAAAATTACAGACAATTTAATGCTTTAATTTCCATTAAAATGTGAACATTTCACTTCTGCATATCCTGCTAGCATTACTGCTGAAAGCTCTTTTCATGCTACCAACACATGTTTTAACTAAAAAAACCCAAATGTGCAACTATCTTCCTGTAGTCACTTGAGTCCCTTCATCATCTGTAGTAAATGAGACAAGAATAGTCATCTAGCAGCACATTTATTGGCAATAGAAGATGCCATGTAACAGTAATAGTAAATGGTGTAGGCACATTCCATAGGTGACACCTACAGTATGTAAACTACAGTGTGTCTCAGAAATGTGCTGAAGTCAAAGGACTCGATATGCTGAGTTTATTCTCAATTCTACCAGAAATTAAGTCACACTGCCTCAACTATTTATCCTGTAAAATAGCAAGCTGATCTTGATCTCTCATGAATGATGGTAAGAACCACTACCTACAGGTTATTCAAGGGAAGAGTTATAAGAGGAACTGAAGCCTTTATTTCCAACTCATCTTATACACCCTCTGTCCAAACCACTCCAAATGGAAGAAAATAGGAGAACGCAGTTTGCTTGAGATACTAAGGAGCTTGGTTCCATGCTGTGCTTCCCAACAGTTCAACATCACAGTGCAATTTCTAGAGTTCAACAAGAAATGCTTTTTTTAAGAAGAGAAGAAAGGGTAAAATCTTCTTGTTTTAAGGCTCACCAGTAGCTCACAATTACAGGCTATTTTACGGAACACAAAAACTTGGCTGATGTATTATCACAATAGTGGTGCAGTTACTGTAGTACTAGATGTTCTTACACATTGTTACTAAGAAATATAACATAGGAAAATATACAGAGCCCTTACAGGCTACATCAAACATTCTCTCTTCTCACTACACAGAAAAATGAATCACTGAAGAAAACCTCACACAGACACTCCCTAAAGAAAAACAAGAGTCTGTACTTCATGTAATTAAATCTTTTAAGTAAGCCACTAGCAATTTTTTTCTCCCAAATGAACAAATTAATTTAAAACCTTCCTGAATGAATTTAAATGCCAAATCCAACTTTATTCTGCAGGTAAAGTTTAGCTACAATGCATTAGTACAATTCAGGCCCTAAAGGCACCTTCTATTATAAAAGGAGTTTATATATCATTCAAGGTTTATATTCTCAATGGAACTCAAGTTGCAGATAACATTCTTCCCTTTGCAGCTACTTCAACTATTAAGCTGCTAAAAAAAAAAAACTTGAAAAGAACTACTGTGCTTATCACCATGGCAATAAAATATTACACTTTTTCATATGATATACAGGATTTACACAAAATTGATGAGTAGTTATCTATGCACCTAGAACTCACAAATTTTTTCTAATATAACACTAATATCTCAATATCATTATTACAAAATATAAGCAAAAATTGCTTCTAAGACTGATTTCAGCATAAAATGGTATTCAAATGTGCAAAATATTTAAAACTTAGAGGGAAAGTCTTATCACCTAAATTCATACATATAAGAAGTACCAGAGGAGGAAAAGAAGACTTTGAAATTATCCAAGTCATGATAAAAGAAATCTGCTTTGAAACCGCTGAGATAAAATTGAGCACTTTTATTCAGATTCATTAGGTTCCAAAATACATGTAGGGAAAAAGTATATAGAGGTTTTGCAGGTTAATTTTTCTGTACTGAAGTTAGGGAGGAAAAGAACATAAGTTTCTCATCAGGGCAGAAGAGTGCAAGCTTACTAAATCTACATTTAAAAAAAATCCTCTCAGTTGAATTTGAAAACCAGTTTCAGCTGATTAGAAAAAAAAATATTAGATCTTATTTTAAAATACTTTTGTGACGACATGTCTCTTAACATATCCTTTATAAATTACAGTCTAGTAAGATGCATCTACATCCATGACAGACCCATGAAGGTTTTCAGAATTAATGTTTTTAATGTATCTGCCTGCATCTGAACAGAGAATATCTTGGCCTCCATCAGCCACATTTTGGAGGAGTTGTCAAAATCAGAGCTATACAGACCAGATGATATTTTGTGTTTTGAGCCAGGCTCTCACAGCACAACAGACCTGGCTGCAGACAGTAGGGGATGTTTCCTGGATCAGAAGAAAACACTAAACTGCGTGATAACATCTTATATTTGTCAAATACAATTTGCCTTAAAATAACTAAATAACAAAAAAATTAATTCTATCTCCTCTGTAATGCTGCTGGGTTTCACTACAGTTGCCTGCAAATATAGAATAAATGAAGCTACATTTAAAAATGCATCTATTTATTTCCAGGATTTACATCTAATACTGCATGTCAACATATTATCATGATGCAGCCTTGGAGTACATACATTATTTCTGTACATACATTATTTTTAGGCTTACAAAACCATTCATCAACCATAATTCAGTGCATTTATTCAGAGATTTATCATAATTTTCTGTGTTTACTCACAGATTTATATACTATAAAACTGGCTGATTTTCTGTGAAAAGCATTCAATACCAACAGCTTCTTTGGCTCCCAGCAGCTCAGATATCCAAAGCCCTTTCCTTAGGTCTTGATTGCTCCTGCTGGATAGGAACTGGAGAACAAATCCATCATCCCAGTATCACAGGCAGCAATCAGGTGGCACAAACCCTATGTCTTTTCAAGATACTTCATCTATTGTATTTGAATAGTTAAATTATTTGAATTATCAAGGACAGCCACATGAGCACCCACTGTGATGAGGGAAATCAGTGTGTACCTCGTAGATAATACCAGAATCTCTGCAAATTTAGGTTGATAATTTCACACAAAATATTCTCAGGCTGTAACTTTAAGAAAATCTTGACCGTTGCTGCAAAAGAAGACTTTATGAAATCTGACATTATATCAACAGAAAGATCCACTTTCAACCTTGGACTAGTACCACATGTTCCCATCCTACTAAATGAATTTGAGTTCCTGTAAAGTTCTGTCAGGCTATGGCACAAAAAATCAAAATGTGTGAGTGATGAACAAGATACCACTTGTTTTTTATGTAAGCACACTATGCTTTAATAACAAGACATTTTGGCTGCAAAATATAATCTTCAATACAGGAATTAGGCTGCCCATAGTCCCTTCTTAAAATGACAAAATTCCACAGATATTGAATCTTGAGTCCTCTGTAGTTTAGCCTATGGATTTGGGGAAGATTTGGAGCACAAAAGAAGCAAACAGCCTGAATGATATATGTATGAAAGATAGGGCAGGATGATTAATTTGAGGCGACTCACTCATGAATAGGTGGTATTTGGGTATTCTATAATGGATTGTTCTAATAATGTGCTTTGATGGATGTGAAGCTCTGAGTATTCTGATCTAGAATGAAATGGTGTCTCCATTGTTATCCTGAATTCTAATTAGAGTAGGATAAACACTTCTCATTATATTCTACCCTATTTATTTGCAACCTGCTATCCCCAACCCACCCCAGCAATTTCATGTTCCTTGGTAAATACTGCTTTAATTTATCTTCTGATAAAAGACTCTCATGTCTCTTGTCTCTTGAGTACCACTACTAATAATAAATAATCATCACTTCACAAGCACTAAAAATTTAAAGTCTTGACAAACTATAAAAGACACAAAGGTAGTATCACCATTTAAATCTATTTAATAAAATCTACTTGATAAAAGATTTGCATATATGCAGATTTTATATATATCTTTGCTACACACAGTGGAAAAAAAGGAAAAATTAAACGAGGGAACAATATATATATATATCAGAAAAAGTTTACAATTCAAAAATTTTAAAAATGAAGTATGGGGCAATATAGATGAATTTTTCTTTAATAAAAATCTTGGATTTTTTTGGCTCTGAAATGTACTATTCTGCAACTGCCACCACCTTTATTTTAGACCAGCAACAGTCAGAACCACCTACATTTTAAATTTGCTTTTATTGCCATAGAAACGCATATTTGCTTTAACTAAAAAGGAAGTCTTCTGGCTCAATGATCTACTTGGTATATCATACTCTACAGAAGACATAATTTATTCATTTACACATCAATGCTTGCATACTTTTATCATAAGCTACATCCACCTCAGCTATTATGAAAAATCGCATGTAGTTTGTGTTAGACAAGATAGTTATAGAACATTCATATTAAAATTAATTACTTCAATCTACTCCATATAAACTCAAAAGGACAGAATTACTTTAAAATTATTTATGTTCTTAAATCAATCCAATTTCAAGTGTACATTTGCTGACTAACTTCAATAGTAATGTAGTGTTCACAGCAGTTGTGCACCATTTCATTAAATAATTGTAATTAAACCTTTTCTGTGTTCAGTTAGAGATGGGAAACAGGTCAAAACACATAGAAGAAAATGGTATTTTTGTTCTCTTTAAAGCCACTGACACTAAGTAGAATGTGCATCAAAAAATTAAAGACATTCAGTGCTAATAAAACTCCAAATATATTCATGCAGTTTTAGTACTAAAAGCAAGATCTAAACTATTTCTGTAAAGTACTAAGGTGTTGTTCTACAAGGCAAAGAAGTTCCTGAAGTCCTCACAGCCCCCAGCTCACACGGGTTTAGGACAGACACCCCACGACCAGCATTGGGTTCCCACCAGCCCACCTGTGCAAAGCCACCAACAGAACAAGGCTAATGTGTGTTACAGCAAAGATGCTTTGTAACCCACTACAATAAAATGTGAAATGGGAAAGCCAGCCATTTCACCAGGAAGGCAGAGTAAATGTGCAGCATGTTCAAATGAATGTATTTAAGCTGTTACATGCAATACAGCAACTTGAGCTCTCGGAAATTCTTAGCAATTCTACAATCTCCTCGTAAGAAAAGTGGGGAAAAATAACAGCATGTAAGGTTTCCTAACACTAAATTTTGGCCTGAAGTCCACTCACTAAGGTAGGAATCAAATATTCACTAGGTGTGGCTGGGGAAAGGAAAACAAAAATCAAGTTTTCCCAACATTAAGGTACAGAACAATTCTAAGTATAATTAACAATATTGGAGAAAAAAAAATTAATTCACAAATCACCACAGTTGCACTGCAGGATAACTTACTTTGATTATATAACGATATTTTCCATATGACTTTTAGTAAATATTTGAATAGCCACAGATATTAAATTATACTGCCTTACAAAATATTATTTCTTCTTGAACAGAAATACTCAACAAAAAAATGTTCAAAACCATCATTATCCATAAATTCAATATTTACCTCTGACTATTCTAACTATTTAAAGGAAAAAAAAACATACACAAACTGACCACTTCAGGAATAGTGGAGTGATCCTTTCCTCAAAGGAGACGATTCCTTTTTAAAGGAAAAAGTCATTTAACAGAATAATGGTTTCCTGAGGGGGGAAAAAGTGCTAGAAAAACCCCAGTGGTTTTTGGTGAAGGAATTGCTGATAGTACAGATGGGATTTTTGTTGAGGAAAAGTTGGTTTGTTTCTTTTTCAGGAAAAGAAAAACCTGAAAACAGAGGTGGAGAAGAACCAGTCATACTGATTCTTTTAAAATTTTCTTTAAATGTTTTCTCAATTGTTAACTGAGCTAATCAGAGCTTTGTTTGTGCAGGTATTTCTCGAATGATTGAAAATAATGTTAAATATTAGTGAAAGCCATGATTTCCAAAGAATTCATAGTAAAAATGGCAAGAAGAAAGTCTAAATTAATTGGAAAAATTATTCATTGTGAATTATTCATGCAGCATTTGTTATCTTGTGCACACACGCCTCAACCACATAAATCCTCTCAAATCTAGATGGACATTTTCCAGGAGACTTGCAGTATTTTAGAATAGAAAATAGTGTAAAAACTTCCTAGAAAATACTTCATTTATAGAAACACCCCCAAAAAAGAGTAAGGCCCCAGACACATTCATTCAGATGATAAAAGGAAAAGGTTTTGCTCACCCTTCTTTTTCTGGAGTGAAATAACACAAAGTGAAAGCTCTTTCCTAGGAATTTGGCTCAACAGCAAGGCTTGCATACTACAGTTGTTGAGCATCACAATGGCTCAGGGGATACTAATAAAAAAAAACCCAAATGACTAATACATGACCAAAAAGGAAATGGCCAAGTTTTTCTTGGCCAAAAAATTATGAATAAAACACAATCCTGAACCAGTTCACCATTTGCAAAATCTACAGTCAAACAGAATTAATGTAAAGAAATAATCTGTTTCTTATCTCCAAGATGAAAGCACTAGGCCTAAATACGTACTCTAGTCAATAGCCAACATGGAAGTACCATACAATTCTTAATTTTTTTTCCAAAAGAAGAATCCCTACAACTTGCTTTCTTAACATGGGGAAAGCTCAAAAACATTTGTGTAAAGGAGCACAAGTAGTTTGGAAATCACAGCAGCCACACACACAGTGACAAACAACATTAAAGCTTTTGGGTTTTTTTCAAATCTGTCTTCAATCAAAGAAAACACAATCCACATATGGCAGCATGCCAATTATGGTAAATGTCACATTGGTTGAAAAGATTTACCAAAATGTTCAGTGCATGAATACTTCAGATAACTATCAGGCAGTGTACAAGGACAGCTGCTTATTCTGAACCAAACTATTCAGGTTCACTAGAAAAAGAAAGTGTCAGGAAAGCAGGAGAGAGAGAAAAAAAATCAATGCTGTTATTTTAGAAGTAAAGGGAAAAGATGAGGACGAACAAAAATCAGACAGACAATACCTTGGTGAAGGTATCCAGAAAGAACTAAGCTTTATTATACTGAAGGAGCAGAACATGGCCTTATGCAAAAGAAGTAAGTGCAAACATTGTTTATAACCCCTTTTCCTCTCTAATGGTTTCTTCCTATTAACAAAACACTTCAATTTAAACAGGCTGTGTAAATACTGTTTACCTGGCTGCTGAATCAAAGAAAAACTACTGCTGTTGCAGAATCATTAACACCTGCTAGGTGGACCAAGCCCCGCCCTTGTGCAAAGCTGCCATATAAAGGCAGTCGAGTCAGCCCTGCACTTGTGTGGGTCATATAACACTGCAAAACGATTTTTCTTAAAAAAATAATTTTAATTTTAATGATTGTACTGAAAAGGCTAAAGTGGGACCAATAGATAAAGACTGTCCAGATACCCGTCTACAGCATTTACATACAAATATTTTTATTAAAATCCTTAAATCTATTTTAGAGTTTCTTCACAAGATTTGAGAGCAAAGAAGCAGAAAGATTATCTCAATTTTGCCACAGAACCTGCTCAAAGAGCTAGCTCAAAGAACCATCTTACTAAGACTAGCAAAGTGTTAAAAATATTCCTCAGCAGCCTATAAAAAAATTTCCTCCTATAGCCATTAACATTTTCACACCACACTGTAGATTTTGTCTGAATCTGTTGCATGTGAAAAGGAGGCTCAAGCAGGAGCATTCGACTTAGAATTGTGTATTCAGTGCAGGTGTTGGATTCAGTAGAGAAATTATGAAGAACCAGGCCTTTTTTTTTCTCCTTTTCTAATTAACTGAGCTCTTGAATACCATTAGCAGCTCTAGAGGCACCGTAATTCTATTACTTCTTAATAAAGATATACATAAATAGAAAAAGTCGATCTACGATTTCAGATGAGAATGTTATAAATTTGTATTGTGATATTTGCTTTCGCAGATGAATATTATATGTTAAATACTTTTTAGCTATGTATGTACTTTTTTCTTGCTAACAAGTCTTAAGCTTAAAAGAATTTCCTAGGTACAAAGCAAGGAAACCCCAGAGGGCAAGGACAGTGGGGCCCAAACTCTTATCAAGAGAACAATAGAGGCCAAACTGTTATCAGCGGAAGATATGAAACCCATCTGTCCTCAGGGGAAGGATGATGGCCCCGGACTGTTATCTGCCCTGACCATTTGCAAAAAGAAAGGAAACCAAACTCCAGAAAAATGCTGACCAGCAAGAATAATGATGACCAGCAAAAAATATATGCTGACCAGCAGAAAATAAAACTGTGAAAAGCATGATCCAAGAAGGCGGAACCAGGGAGGGGACATGCTTGAATATGCATTAACCCCTCACAGCAAGGATGGGATAAAAAGGAGATCCCTGAGATACCAGGTGTGCTCTTGGCAGCGCGCCAAGGCACCCGGCCGTTTTAACCCTTTGCTTTATTTCTTATGTCTCCTAATTGTCTTTTATTTATATTAAATTCTTTTTATAATTTATTAAGTGAATCTCGTTTTTAAGAAGAAGCAAGTACATCAGTGTGACCATGCCAGAAAGAAAACAAGTCCCAAAACACAAATGTGCTGTGAAGGCAGTGTGTGCCCACCTCTCCTATAGGAGTACACAGGAAATTCAAAACCATTGTTTCCCATTTCTAACACAACCAAGCGACCACACAGCTCACACCCAAGCTGCCCTCCAGCACACTGGCAGACTCTTCTTAATTTTTTTCTGTTTCTTTTAGTATTACTCATGTTATATGCATTCACTTTTCTTTTCGTTGACCAAGAATATTCCCCCCCAAGCCCATCAAGTTCAGTTTTGGAGGAATCTTTTGTCCAGCTTTCCCAAAATCTCATCACACACCACACTATTTTGGGGGTTTTCCCCTGACTGAGAAGGCACTACTGTAAATGTAACCAACGTTGTTTTAAGTTTATGCTATTATACAGAAGAGTTTTGATAACAGGCCAAGTAATACAACTAAGCACTATTTCTAGAAAATCCAAGAAATGTGTCTAACTTATCACTTTCCACCAATGAATTGAGCTTTGAGAAGACATGGAAACTGGAGCCAGAAGCCATAAGCTTCTAGCAACTCATCCAGGACAAGTCAGTTGGAATAACTTCTTTAAGTCCAAAAACAAGTAAGCTTTGCATTAAAAGAAACAGATTGTTTTCTATAAATTTAACTTTCTGTAGCTATCCCTAAGAGACAACAAACATGAAGCAGAGATTATTATAACACTTGAGAGCCAGCCAAAAATGTCTAATTTTGGCTGTTCATTTTAGGAAAGAAAAGTAAACTATTCCATTTTAAATTGTCCAAGGGGAGGGGGAGGAAGCATAGGGATGATTGTAGCACAAGTTACAAATTCCTATTCCCTTGGACTTGACTGAAACACACTATCCTTATTCACAGACTCTTTAGACAGTTTTTAATTTAGAAGAACCACTTTCTCTGATAAAAATATGTTAATTAGTAGTCTTATTCTTTCAGCATTTTTACACTCTGAAATTTGTTTTTTCACAAAACAGATACCTGCTCCTAAACAAAGCATGGGGAGCAGCTGAATGTTCAGTGATGCATCCCAATACTGTTTCCAGACATGCAGTCCCACAATCAAGCTTAGAAGAGCAGTAGTTCCAAACCATACAAACATCAGCAAATTCAGATTCAATCTGTGAATAATGTCATCTGGCTTAAAGAAAACTCATTATGCTCAAATCTACTGTTGAACTGATAAGGGGTGAAGTATTTTTAATTTTATTTTCCAGTCTTCTAGCTTGAATTTTCTGTAGGCTTCAGAAGCTGTGACCTAATAAGATGCTTATTAACGCTGTCAATAAAAAGCTAAGTGTACTTCCAGAAATTTCATCATGGATCTAAAGTGTGGCAAAGAAACAAATCTAAACCTGAAAGTGTCCTGCCTTTCAGTGCTTCCCTATACCTAGAGGAAATTTTACCAAATTTTACTTTTCCTGCCTTTTAGGACTACCGTACATGGAATCTGTCTGGAATTCGGGCAAAGCAGAGCTTGTTCCAAAACACGCAACTAATCTGTGATTTTCAGACTGGCCATTAACCACCATTTCCAGATAAATATTCACTTTAGGCCAGAACATTGAAAATCGAGGTGAAAGATTAAGAGATTGGTTTTGGTTATAAGCCAGTGAAGCAAGGCTAACTTGAAACACCCTGCCAGGTAAACACACTAACAGCAAGATCCTTAAAGTATAAGCAGAGCTCTAAGATACCAGCAACAACCTATTATTTTTAAAATATATCAGTCACGTTTTTGTACATGGCAAAAAAACCCATTTTTTTTAATGAATTACATGTCTCGAAGATCATATTTGCAAGAACAAGTTACCCGTTTAAAAGACTTTAAGGATGAAAGGGAACCAAAAAATCTTATCTCTCTCTATCAATTGTTTCATCCAGTAATTCATACTTTCAATATTCATTGCCAAGTTGTGTAGAACGTTTTTTTCTTGTTATCTGATTGTACACTGAATATAGTCTGCATACTTTCTCAAGATCAAATGTCTCCATGATCTATTTGCCTGCATTGTATGAATTTTAATTATCCAGGAGTGCTTTTTTTTTATGGTTTCAACTCCAAACAAATCCCAATGGAGACATATACAGAAAGAATTTTTGCTCTCAAGGGAACAAAGTAATACTTCTATATATAAAATGGTTAAAGTACAAGAATGAAATCAAGACATTCCATTCAGGTACCTCTTGCATCAGCCAAGTGTCCTAAAGGACCTAAAAACCTAAAGGCAAAACCCACTTGGAACTGACACTAGCATTTGGTTTGCCAGAAGCAAGAATTTCAGGCAGACATAACTACCACCCACATTGTATCTGGGGACTCCTTCAACAAATCCTGAACCCAAATCCTTTGTTTCCTCTTGTCCCAAAGTTTTCCATCTAATTTCATGGTTACACATAACAAAAGCCACTGATTATCATAAAAGAAGAATTAACTGCAAAGGATTTTAGTGCCTGGAAGTGGAATTATTC
This sequence comes from Pseudopodoces humilis, assembly GCF_049639895.1. Taxonomy (NCBI): domain Eukaryota; kingdom Metazoa; phylum Chordata; class Aves; order Passeriformes; family Paridae; genus Pseudopodoces; species Pseudopodoces humilis. The sequence continues at coordinate 58,807,908 of NC_142204.1, forward strand.
AGAGATCTGCACAGTCCTACCAGAGCATCACAGTATTACCACATTTCATTAAATAAGATTCCAGCTGATGTCCAATAATAATAAGCATGACTATCTCTTTGTGAACATCAAGCATGTCAGGCAATGGCCTTGGAATAAAAAGAACTCCCAGAAGCAAGAGGAGAATTATGAATAAGAATGAAAACACCGCAAGCTTCTAAGTATCTCCCTGGAAAGACACATATCAAATACGTCCAGCCAAAGCCACAGCCAGGAATACTAAAAAGTTAAAATATTACTTAAGAAGAAAAGGTGCAAGAAATAGAAATACTTGAACCCAGAAAGACTGAGAGTCCAGATCTCCTGCCTCATAATATCATGTTTTAACTCTCAATGGATAAATGGATAAAATTACAAGCTGAAACCTAACAGCAATGAGGTGGTTTTACCTTTCTGTCATAACGTATTTATCTCCAACAGGGAAATACAAAACATTAAAAAGGAGACTGACTCACTGCTGAAATAGGAAATACAGAAAAAAAAGTTGAGTCAAGCCTACAAGACTGAAAGAGTGACACTTTCTTGGTGTCACAAAAAAAGCTCAGCTATTACAAAAGTGCATTAAAATCATGAAACACAAGAAAATGTCTAATCTAGAAGCAGTGCCCATTATATTATATTCTGGTACAGACACAGAATGGAAGGTTAAACAATATTCAATTTTTTAATAACATTATAATTGTTATGATCAATTTTATAAATGTCTCACTGAATTTCACAGAAGCAGCATGGTTCTATGCACTGCTGAGCCACAGTAGTTCTACATGGCAAAATCAGTAAGCGTAACATGAGCAAAGAAGACATCCTCATGAGCAGAAGCTGACACACCTATGTGGATAACAACAGATAACAAAAGGCAAAAGTCCACATGCAGAACAGATAAGGTCAAGAATCTCAACCCTAATTCACAGGTTAGAGAAACGTGCAATAAATAAGGCTGCTCTCCTAATTACAATTCACAGTTACACATCCTTCATCTACACAAAAATAAATGTCTAGTCTTAATGCAAATGATGTTCATTTCATCAAGATGCTAAGTTAGTACCCAAACACAACACTTCTGATTTTGTGTGAAATACCATCCATGCATCCTGGCACATCACAGCTAAGTACAGCTACATGCTGGGGTGTCAGGAAGAGCCATGCAGTTTGCAGACATTTCTCACCCAGAAAGATAGTACAAACTAATATTTTTCTCCAATTTGAACACTGTAGTACTGTCCAGCATATAGAAAACTAACAATGTATTTAAAATGTCTGAACTGGATGCTATAATGATTTATTTCCAGTTAGAAGTGACTACTATACTGGCAGCCAGTAAAACTTTTACAAAAGGTCTGCTAGACAGCTTTATTTTTATGCACAAACCACCACATCCACATTAAGTTCACTCCCAAATGCTTGCTCTAGAACTAACATTACAAATCCCACACTTCACTTTGCTTAAGAGCACAAGCTAATTCATCTATACCCATGGCCTGACGGATTTGGTGGCCTTCTACAATGGGGTTACAGCAGTGGTAGAGAAGGGAAGGGCAATAAATATCCACCGAGACTCGTGTAAAGCATTTGACATTGTTCTGCACTATACCCTTATCCAAACCTGGACAGACAAAACCTGGATATCCAAACCTGGAAAGACACGGATTTGATGGATGGACCACTCAGTGGATAAAAAATTGGCTGGTTGGTGACACTCAAAGACTTGCAGTCAACAGCTCAATGTCCAGATGAAGAGAAGGGACAAGTGAATTCCTCAGAGGTCAGTATAGTGACAGCTTTGACAGTGACATGGACAGCAGGATCAAGTGCACCTTCAGCAAGTCTGCCAACACCACCAAGCTCTGTGGTGCAGTTGACACGCTGGAGGAAGGGGATAACATCCAGAGGGATCCTGACAGGTGGGTGTGTGAGAACCACATGAAGTTCAACAAGGCCAAGTGCAAGGAGCTGCAGCAGGATCACAGCAATCTCAAGCACAAAGATAGAGTGAAGAATGGATTTAAAGCAGCCCTGAGGAGAAGAACTTGAGGGTGCTGGCAAACAAAAAGCTGGACATGAACAAACAGTATGTAACAGCAGCCCAGAAAGCCAACCACATCTTAGGCAGCATCACAGATGTGACCAGCAGGTCAAGTGAAGTGATTCTTCCCCTCTATTCTGCTGTCATGGGACCCCACCCGGAGTACTGCAGCCAGCTCTGGGGCTCCCAGGACAAGACAGATGTGGATCTCGAATGAATCCAGAGAATAAGTTGACCACACAGCTGGTGCACCTCTCAGAGAGGCTGAGAGAACTGGGGCTGTTCAGCCTGGAGAAGAGAAGGCTCTGGAGAGCTCTTAGAGCAGCCTTCCAGTATACAGGGGGGACTTACCAGAAGGCTGGAGAGGGACTTTTTAGGAGGGCATGTAGGGACAGGATGGGGGGAATGGCCTTAAATGAAGGAGTGTACATTTAGATTAGAAACTAAGAGGAAATTCTTTACTGTGGGGGTATTCAGGCGCTGGATCAGGCTGCCCAGAGAAGTAGATTTCCCATCCCTGAGGGTGCTCAAGACCAGGCTGCATGAGGCTCAGAGTAGAAGGTTTCCTTCCTTTGGCAGGGAGATTGGAATTAGATGATCTTTAAGGTCCTTTCCAGTCCTAACCATTCCATGATTCTTTGATTCTGCAATTAAGCATCTGTGCCAGAGCTTACCTGCATTGCAATGATTTGACTGCCTATTTTTATCTAAGGTGCACTAAAGAATCTCTGCCTTAACTGTACTAAAAACTACAATTCAGCAGCAGTGTGAGTCAGACTTGTTTTGCTAGGAAAAGTTTTGCCAGAATGCTTTCCCAGCAACATCTTCGATCTTCCTCTCAACTGCAAACCCCTTCTGACCATTCTCTCCCTTTTCTCTCCATGAGCCTTCAGAACCTAAGCCAAACACTGGGGAATCTGTGAGTCTACAGCATATTTGAGAAGGAAGGCCTCTCTGCACCTATAAACTACTCTTTGCTCAACTCTTGGGGAACACTCTTTTTCTAAAATCTTCCTCATTCCAGTTTTCCTATCAACAGCCTGTTTTTGCATCACGGTATCTGAAAGCTGATGTTAAGAGACAATGACCAAGATTTGGCTTGTCTTGGAATGTTGCTGCAGAACGCAATGCCCTCCCCTCCACCTCTCAAAATGCAAGGTTACAGCACCAGCAGTCACACTGCAAGTACATAACAGAGCACGCAAAAGCAGTACCCATGACTGCCAGAAAAAATGGCATTTGCATAACCAGTCATGAGGAAAGTATTTGTCAAAAAGATACATTATTTTCCAGATGCCAATCTCAAAATGCTAAAATATAAGCTGCTTAGCAGTATCAGCAGCACTGATTTGATTGAATGTATTGGAAAGGATACAGAAATGTGAATTATTTGCTGAACAGGTATCCCAAAACTGTATAGAAGGCTTCTGAAGCAGAAGTTTGCTGCTGAAGGCATTTTTTTGTCATTTTGAAGACAGAGGCTGCTTGATGACCATGTGAAAAATGCAATTAAGTTCTCTAGTTTTATGACACATATTTAAACCAAATTTTAAAGTAGCTTAAAGAATACAGATGAAGTTTCCCTGTGATTCACTCCTCCATGAGGAGAACAGCTGATGAAACAGTTACAAAAGGCATTATAGTTCTTTAGTGTGGGACTGGAGAATGTGTTACGGCTACACTGTGTTACTCCCTTTGCAGAGGAGTCTAACAGAGCTTTAGTTTAATTTTAGAAAGTGAAGCCCTAAGGAACAGGCAGATGCTTGTTTATCAGTCAATGAAAAAGAACATCTGTCCTTTTTCAAGAAAGGAAAAGACAGGAAAGGAAAAGGCACTTTTACCTAAAAGTAAGCCAGATGATTTTCAATCTGCAAAGTCATCTTTCCTTGAATGTCATGTACACACACTGTCAGTTCAGGTTTATTAAAGTTTTTTGTGAAACTGGAATGCGGTTCAAAATGTCTGATAGGAATTACAGTCATCTGTCATTGCTATTAACTACCATTTTAAAACACTGTCTGCCACAAGTAGGAGACATTAATAAAAAAAAGTTTTACATTAATACAGATTTTAAAAAACCAAACAAAAGAAAGAAAAAAACAACCCACAACTAATATATCCATAACAAAATAAAATGCAAAATCTTTGCAGATGCACACATTTCAGTTGTCAATACCTGAAAACCTGCCAATGAAACCATGAACAGAAAATTGCTTTTTCACTACACAAGCAAAATTCAATACCAGGGATCCAGACAACTCCTCAAGAAATGAAAGTAATTACAATTTAACACCACCTGTAAATACCAGCTGTAAGTCACAGAAAGGTAACAAAAGTAATGTATGTCTTAATGCTGACACACAACGTATCTCTTTATAACAATTAAGATCTTGAATTAAATTAGTTAAATACAATAATAATCAAAATCAGAAGTGACCATAGCTGTCCAATGCCTGTCTGCTAAGCATTTATAACAAATGGGACAGCATATACAGGTAACTACCCTCATTTTTATAATGCTCTTGGGTAACAAAACTGAAGCTGTAGATTACCTGGGAGCAAAACACTGATGGTAAGCAAGCACTCTCCTAGGAATGTGATTGATTTAACTAAACTCCAGGAACACTAAGTTTTTGGGGAAGTGTGTGGGGGAAACCAAAAGATCTGCATAACCCTGACAACAATCTCATTGATTGTCAACCCAATTAGTGTCTCAGTCCAAGTTAAAAATATACAAAGGACTGATTTAACGATGAGTCAGTCCTACTGCACCTACAACACTGTAATTTCTCTCTCCTTGCCTCCTTTGGGCTCAATTCTCTGTGGATATAACTCTTCCTTAGTCTCTCAGCCTCCTTTGGGCTGAATTCTTCTGGGATCCTCCCTCATGGGAAGTCCCATTTATCTCAGTCTTTATTATTCGAAGAAAACTCCCGAGCTCGTTAGAATCTTGTTTCTCGTGTTTATTAACAGGTGGTCACAAAACTTGACAGGTCTCTCCAGGCTGGTTACAAGGTTAATCTTTGCAATTTGGGACATTTCTTTCTTCTGATGGTACAAACAAGGCCTTGTGGCACACTTCGTGTCTGATGCACAAAATGGCCCTGAACTACGCAGTTCTTTTATCTTTATACCTATTTTTACCCAATTAACAATAGACACGTATATTATTTTTCTTAATGACCCAATGACCCATCACCTCTGTGATGCACTGCGGCATTTTCTATCCAATCACTTACTATTACCGAAAAACCTCTAGGAGAAGAACATGAAGAAGAAAGAAGAAGGGACAAGGGACAACACCCTAAATCCTCCATCTTGTCTCCTATTCTCTAAACTAACTTTTTCACCCAGTGATTTAAAAAAACTTTCTAATCTACACACTTACACTTTTAGCTTTTTTCATCTAACTTTAACATTTGTTTTCATGTATCACCATGAAAACATGCTCATGAATTTCATATTATATGAAATTCAATGTTTTTCTAGATCTTATAACTAAGTATCAGAAACAAGGGCACACACTCTGTATTCCAGACTCCAACACAACACCACATTTGATTCACAACTGTCAAAAAGCATCATAACAAAAGATTTAAGAGTGACAAGCAAGGTCATACCCTATAGCCCAGTGAAGGAAAACAAGGGACTGAGTAGACCAAATGCCTGTTCCTTTTATTTCTACAAAGTGTTATACTTTAGTACTAGACATTAACTGGTTTTCCACAGAAGTGAATAGCTCAATCCCTAGTTGGAATGAAGATGCTAAGCACAGGAGTCTTAAGCTCAAGCTGTTCTATGAATATCCACTTCATCTTTTTAACAAATTAGTTTTAACTTCATTTCCCAACCCCAAAAAACTGGGGAAGAAAGGCATCCAAAACCTCAAAAACTGAATGTGAGGAAAAAAACCCAGCCCTGCTTCACACTATTGATGAATATTTTGAAAATCCTTTAACTATATGTCAAATAACTTCTTCCAGACACATAATTATTTATTGTAAGGTTCAAAGACAAGCTCAATAGGGCAGTGAGAATAGGTATTATCAGATGCTGAATCTCAATTTACACAGATGTAAAGTGACTTCCACTTTTCTTTCCACCAGCTCTGAGAAGCTACAGTATTTTCCTATCAAGAACCCTTAAAAGCCTTACTTAACATTCCCAGGTCAACACTTCCAGCAGAAAGCAAAGAAAAAATATGCAGAGTACAGAAAGTCAATCAAATGGTAATCTGGTTTTATAAGTACACACGTGAACACGAGGTTCTGAGCAAATATGACAAAGTTTCAAAAGACAGAAAAAAGGATTTTACTTAGGTGCCTTTTTCTCTTGAGGACAAATCAAAAGGACTTTCAGAAGTTGCTTTTACAGAAAAAGAATCTCTGTATTACAGGCCTCATTTTGTACATCTTTCCAAAGGCTTCTTGCCTAGAATGCACTTTGCTGGGAAGGGGCCTCTGGATAATTGAGGTATGTACAATGCCTTCTGATCTCTCTCGTGTCTGTTTGGCCTTTTCCACTGAAGAAAGAAACCAAAGTTTATTTTATTTCCACACTTTGAAATACGCATTCTTACACTGATCAATTTTCTGAAATCAATTCTCACATAAGTGTAGGTGGTATAAACTTAGAATCCTACACAACTTTACTCTTCCCTCACTTAAAAAATCAGAACCTAATTTGAAAGTGCAGGGTCACAGAAATATTTCATTTTTGAAGCTACCACTACATGAAATACTTCAAAACAAAAAATACAGCAAAACAGACAAGAAAAAGCAAAGCATCAAGTTCCCACAGGCTACAACTTCAACATTTCTTCTGATTTTTATCTCCTCATTGATAGACAGAGTGGCCAACAAGTATTCAGCATACCTGCTCCAACTTCTTTTTCTTCTTCCTCAATGTTGTTTTTGATACTGTCGTACTCTTCATCAATTGCCTGGTTGCCACGCATTTGAGACAAAATTCTCCGTGCTCTCTGAGTCTGGCCTTTCTGAATGAGCCAGCGGGGACTTTCAGGAAGAAACAGGAATCCAAGAAACTGTATAACTGCTGGTACAGCCGACAGGCCCAGCATGTACCTGGAAATAAATAAGAAAATAGATGAATATCTACTATTTGCCTACAAAAACACGCTATGAGAAGATTCAATTACAGCTACTCGAACTGTATTTACAGATGAAATCTCCCACTCCTTGTATTTTTTCCTCACTGTAAGTTAAGGGGGAAAGAATCATATTCTGCAGCTATTTTAGAAAATATGACCCTTTCCTTAATTTCCAGGAAATCTCAGGGACATGTCGTCTATTCTGCCACCACTGACTCTAGTCCCACTGGTCCTGAGTACACTAAGTTAGATTAAATAAAAAACCTGGAATATTCCTCTAGTTTGGAAACTGATAAACCCTTCAGTGATGATAATCAACTGAAAGAGAAAGCAAGTGCATGGAGAAAACCAGGTACTGTTGATGACAAAAATGAGATTGAAATCCTACTAATTGTTTCTCTGATAGATTAAAAACAAACAAACAAAAAGCAAACAAGCAAACAAACAAAAAGGCCAGAGAAAAATGCATAATTTGGTCAGTAGTACATACACACAGACATGTTTGCCAGTTTTAATTTTGAAAATTTCTGACTATAAGCAGAAACACTGAAAAAAGTTCATTTCACCAGCACAGCAATTTACAGATCTTTTACAGAGTCTGCTTTTAAATCCTCAGACAGCTGCAGTGTTAGGTTTTAAATCAAAACTGCATTTTAGATGCCTGAGGATTACTATTTACTGCATTAAGGCTAGTTCTCTACTCATCAGAGAATTACCACTGGTAAAAGCGCAGTTATGCTTCCAAGGATCAGCACTGACACCTGTGGCAACACCCTGGCAGGGTTATTTGCTCCATCCAAAGTGGGGGAAAAGGCTGTGGAAGATAAGCATACCACCAATTTTCATGGATTGCTCGGGTCTATACACATCACGTTTTTGTATTTCTTCAATAAAACAATAAAAGGATAAAAAGAACTGCAGAACAATGTATAATTTGGTTCTGCTTTTTAAATCTGACCTCTTCCCATTTTACACTTCACCCAGATTCTTTTCACTTTCATGAAAGACTTCAAACAGTGCTGGTGTCACCTGTACATTATTGCATTTATCACAGGTTTCACATCAGTGGATATAATCATTAAAACACCTCCAGAAACCAGTCCCTCTGAATACTGAGTTAGCCTGTACTCATAATCATTCACACCTTGACATCAGTCAGGAGATTAAGGAGATTTGCTAATCTCTCCTCTAGCTCCTCTCTCCATACCCCAGGATGCATGCTTTCACAGGTAATTCTGCAGCCTCTCACCTGGATCTTTTTATAAAGCATGCAAGAGATTGCTAATTGAGTGGGAAGGAGAGAATAACCATTATCAAAAACCTTATGTTAGGGCAATAAGCCAAATGTATTTGTCAAATCGAAATGCATTTTGAGTAAAAATGGAAAAATACTCTCTTAGAGGCATTTGTGGATTTAATGAAGAAAAACACGGGCAGTACAACAGGCAGAAAACTGGAGAATGGTAAAAAGAATACCCAAGAGGCAATGCAAAGAGGATGACCATCCCAGGACAATGTGCATGCAGACTAGTCATCCCACCCCCAGCTGAGCCCTCAAGTTCTTCTTAAAACCAGCCATAATTTCCAAAGATCATACAAGCAAAACTTGCCCTAGAAAGAGCTCACTGAACAGCTCCCCTTTTTTGATAACACTTTAAAAATTATATAGCTCACCATTAGTTAAAAAAGAAAAGCATAAGAAAGAAAATAAATTCAAACCACAAAGTCTGTGGAAGGCTTATAAGCTGAGTAGTCTTCAGTCAATGTATCTAACAGTGCCACTAATTCACTAATGTTCACATTCCTCAGTGACTAACGCTCTCATTCATTAATGGCCTCATTTATTCCTACACTATTCCTTCTCCACAAACATTTTGGTAGCTGTATACAAAATACATAGACCATTGAAGCTCACCAAATTGTAGATTCGATATCTTAATTGGAGTGATATTTAGAAAGCCTTTTCTGTTTCAAATGAAGAGTAAAAAAAACTCAGAGATTAAAAACAACAGCTGTATCCTGTCAAAGTGCATGCAAAAATATGTTTCAATGCATCTAAGTACACTGATTTAGTCCTTCAGACTCCTATTACTTAAATTTCTGCTCCTCCAAAGCCCTTCAGTCACTTAGGTGCAGCAGAGCCTCCAGAGCTAAGCAGTTGGGTGCCTCCAATCATCTTAGGAGGCAAAATCAATCAAAGCTCCTGAAAGCTTGATTCATACCAGTTGGACTCTATTAGATTGTTTATCACAATAAATGTACAGACAGTGCTCTCTCACTAAAGTTAGTTTCCAACCTGAAAAATTCTGGTCAGTTGAGTAAAAGGAGCAGGCAAGAAAGAAAATGTTTAGTTGAAAGAGAACATCCATTGCAAGTTCCAGAGTTGGTGTAATTTTCAGAGCAAGCCATTTTGATATAATCAATTTAGAGTAAAATCAGGCAATTTTAGACATTTCATGCAGTGAGCCAGCTTTCAGAAATCTAATATAGTTCTTTCCTATACAGATTACAAGACTTTGCTTTTGAAGCCAGATGTCTAGCAGACCTGAAAAAATCCAGCATGAAATTTAATAAGTCTGCTGTAACATTTCTCCTTCGCTGACATACTGCTGCAATACTATTAAGATGGCATTAGCAGGGTTTATAAAGCTAACCTGACATAAGGGTCACATTAATATTTGTTTTCTTTGGTTTATTTTAATTTAATATAAAGCATTTCCAAGAACAAGCAGAGTCAAGAAAAATTAAAGTTCCTTTTTGTTTGTTGCAGCACTCCAGTGCTTAGCCATTCAGTCAGTAAGAGATACAATAATTACTGTAATTTTCCTTCTTACATGTTACGACTCAGGAGACAACCTTTGTGATTTCTCTCCACCAGTTTGCTGGCCACTCCTTTCAGGTGACAGACCATCTGTACTCTTCCCTGCTCAGCCTTGGGTTGCAATAAACTAGCTGAGGACAGTATACCATCCTGAATTAACAGCTCCAGCACTGCAGCTAAAATACTTGGATACCTCACCACTGAGGTGGTAGCCTGTGTCTTCAAAGGAAGTTCACTCAATCCAGAAGAGCAGTACTTGGCACATGCATGAAACACAGCATTACTGCAAGTCACCCAGCACATGCCAGCAGGCTGCAGAAACAATTGCTCTTCACTACTCAACACATCATGCTGCACCTGGAAGACTAAGACTACAAATAAAAGAGAAAGCTGCAAACCAGGAGTAACAGTGGATCACTAAGATGGGTTGCACACCTGGAGCATGTGACATAGAAAAGGCTGAGCGAACTGGGTTTTTGCTACCCAGAAAATAAATTATTATAACATAAGCTTTTAACTACAAATTTTTGCTGCGATATCCTTCAATTCTGACAGATTACCACTGCTCAGATTAAGAATATTCAAACTTCACCTCTATCTTGCACATACAGCATATTACTTACTGGAAATTTGCCTTTTGAAAAATCAGCATGTTATCATTCTAAATGAAAAAGGCAAGCTACCTTCATAAACATCATGACAATTCATTCACGCTTGTGACACTTATTTATTACTCTCCCACTTTAAAGTTTAGTAAAGTCAAAAAACCTGCACATACTGTGAATATTAAGCTTAAGCAAATGCAGTATGGATCTATTTTGGCAAGATTTATTTACTGAAGTTCCAGTTTAGTATACAGTTTTACCACTTTCTATGTAAATTCTGTTTTACCAACAAGAATTATAGTATCTGTCAACCAAATCAGGACTACAGCAGCTTATTTTTAGCAAGGAAGGCTCACAAACCTCCATCCATCCTTGGCGAGGTAGCTGAAGATTCCATCAATAACACTTGCGAAAAACTGCCCTCCAGTGATGAAGAGAGTGTTAATGGTGACTAATCTGCCTCGTAAGTGCGGTGGAGCCACTTCTGCGATGTACACTGGCACAGTCATAGATGCTACACCTACAAGAATAAATTCAGTTACAGTTATAAAACTGAAAGAGATACTACATTGCTTTTTAATCATAAAATACTGTTTTGGGTTTGGCTGAGACAGAGTTCGTTTTCCTCCTAGTAGCTAGCATAGGGCTATGTTTTATATTTGTACTGGAAACAGTGTTAACTATTCAGGGATGTTTTCTTTATTCCTTACACTGTCAAGGTCTGTTCTGCCTCTCACCCCATACCACCAGTGACACTGGGAGCACACAAGTAGTTGTGAGGGGACACAGCCAGGACAGCTGACTCTAACCAATCCAAGGAATATTCCAGACTACATGGCATCATACTCAATATGTATAGTTAGGGAAAAAGGAGGAATGGGGGAACCATCAGAGTTGTGGGGTGTCTTCCCCAACAGCTCTAACACATGGTGGAGCCCTGCTCTCCTGCAAATAGCTCAACAACTGCTTGCTCGTGGGAAGTGGTGAATTAATTCCTTGTTTTGCTTTGCACATGTGCGTGGCTTTTGCTAAACCTATTAAACTGTCTTTATTCCAACCCATAAGTTTTCTCACTTTTACCCTTCCAGTTCTCTCCTTCACCCTAGCAGCAGGGAGTGAGCGAGCAGCTACACAGAGCTGAGTTCCTGACCAAGGCTGGACATGACAAGTGGTGACCTGAACTGAGCTGGCTTTGGTGTCCAGAAACTTCACAGAAAACACCACCACTCCTGCCCTGAGTGACCATCCTAACAGATGGAGCCCAAAGTCATGGGCTGAAGGAACTCCATGGACATTTATGGACACTTTACAGACATTTCATAGGGGTGGTCCTTAGACTATGGGGATGATATCTGTGTATTATATCAAAGAATGGAGAGGTGGTTCATGGGTAATAAGAATGCACTGCATCTAGATGGAATAAGGGGTGGAGAATGTGCTAGTTTCAGCTGGGGTAGAGTTATTCTTCTTCATATCATCCAGTATGGGCTATATTTTGGATTTAAACTTAGGACTTTGTGTTTACAAAATTAACTCCATTCAAGGCAAAATCTGTACACAAATAGAATAAGCTGGACAAATTTTACTTTCAAAGTATGAAAACAATGGAAATGCTACTAAGGAACCCTAGAAGCATACCATAAGCAAATGGTTGCTAGCAGCTGTATTGGAATTTCAAGTTTTGATGCAATGATACAAAGAAAAACTTTCTTCAATTCACATTGCCTGTACACTGTACTTAAATAAAAGGATAGGTATAACTGTAATTTTGAAAGAAAGAGATGCTATGATCCAAGTAAGCACACATAAGTCAAAGTGACTAACTGAAGACATCAGGTGTTCACAAAACTTTAAAAATAATTTTAGCATGTTTTCCACAGATAAAAACAAAAACAAGGCCAAGCATTATTATTGTTATTGTTATTATTATTGTGTAGTTTCATTACTGTTGCAGAACAAATTGTTTATTGATTTAGTTTAAAAATATTCCATGTGCTATTTCAAGTACAGGTTGACTGGGCCCTGAGCGACCTGATCTAGTGGCCTCCCTGCCGACGCAGAGGGATTGGAACTAGATGATCTTTAAGATTCCTTCCAACCCAAGCCATTCTATTATTCAATGCAAAAAACTCTATCACCATAAGGAAACCAGGACTAATGCTGAACCACAACTGCTTTTTATTCTGTCTTAACACTGGTAGTATTTCCTACAACTATGTGATGAATCGTTTGTGCTGAAGACAGAAATGTACATAAGGAACATATACAAACTGTAAAAACAGAGTTCAACAGTGCATGAAGAGCACACCTAGGTGCAGCACATGCTTTGGTGGTCCAAATCCCTACTTCCTTACAAGAACCAATGCCACAGTGATCTCTTTTGTAGTTAAAACTGGAAGTACATTGGCAGCAGCCATCCAAAAACATATTTTGACTGAAGTCGGGTGAGATACAAATTGAGCACAGTGAGCCCAGCCAAGCACCATCTCACACAACACATCTTCCAGCCAGGGGCAGCTCCACCAGCCCCACACAGACAGCTCCACACCAGCACTGGCCAGTGCTACAGCCCCAACAAGAAGTGGGGCCACCTAAAAGTATGCACATGCTCCTGAAGCACAGCTATGGTTCCCTGCTTGTGTCACAGTAGAAGGGCTTCCTCATGGGATGGCAGAGGCTTCGGCTAGTGTCCCACTGCCTGGCTGATTCACCAAACTAAGAGCACAAAATCATCTTTAGCAACAAGGTTAGCCTGACAGGACTGCTGGGAGCCTCCAAAAGCTCAAGCAAGGAATACAGATTGTGTAATAATAAAATGGCATGAGAAGATCCTTTGTTGCGATAGGTAAACACTCACAGCAGCCACTCAGCATGATAACCCAGTTCCCAGCAGAGCCTCCCAGGACATGCCAATGCCTCTCTCTCTTACTGACTGAACAACTGGCACAGAATAAAAAACTCAAATAAAAATGTCAGGGGAAAGGAAAAAGATCATTAAAAATTCATTCAAGCAATTTTCAAAGCCAACCAGAATGCACCATGGAAAGAAGCATTCAAATAGCCCTTTGTGTATTTGACAAGAGAAGTAAATTTTCAAACCCAGCCCACCATTAGGGGTATTTCTCTCCCATATTTCACATCAGTATTTGAAATAATGATGATTAAAATGATGGAGACTGCACACATATAACAGAAAATCCTTTTTGGGAAAGCACAGGAGTGTGTCCACTTGCTGCAAACACAAGCCACTGAGGACCCACACGAGGCAGCGGCTGGGGCAGAGGGGCAGGGCCCTACAGCTGTGGCAGCCCTGGCCTACTGAGGCTGAGCCTTCCTGCTTCCCCTGTCATCCCTCTGCCTTGGGCATGTCACCTCTAATGCCCGTGCTTGTTCCCCCACTGCGCTGTGGCCATCTTCCCATAGGCTTCTTGGGACTGTATGTTAAGATGTATCTTTGACACACATAATCATGTAGTAAAGCTAATTTGAGAAGTAAAGATGGCAACATCTCTATGTGGTTTTTACTAGAAAGTAGTTAGGAAGATCTGCACAACCAAAAATAATACCTGCTTTGTAAAAAAAAACACTTTTTACTCCCTTTAAACTCTTAATGAAAACTGACTGTACACAGGACCTGCAGAGGAATCTTGTTCAAAGCAAGCCAGCCAAAAATGCTTCTTAGGCATCCAAAAAGCAGAGCCACACCATCATCCAGACCAGAAGCTCTCACTTATGTTCAGAGCACACCATCAGCCCTGAGACACTACTGGAACCACTGATAGCCACAGCTACAACACTTCCCTGTTATAGGTGAAACTAGAACCTGTTGCATAACATAGGGGTGGCATGAAAGCTAACGTGTTCACAAAAAGTCATGAACAAGCCACATCACGACAACAGATTTTGCAGCATTGTTTCTGCTGCATTCTTCTCACAAGTTGATGACTACAGAAACAAACAGAGAAAAGGAAGCTTGCACACCCCAACAATCCTGTCACAAGCTAGCCAGTGCTATTCAGCTAGCATTAATACAGTAGTTGAAATTATTTATTATTAAACCTGCATTAAATAGCACAAGATTTCTCAGGGAAACCTTAGGATTTAGAGTATTAGCTCAAAATCACATAGAATTGCTTAGATTGCCAGAAACATTTGAAGATCATCTAGTCTAACCGCTGTTCAAGCAGGGGCAGCTAGAGCAGGCTGCCCAGAACCATGATCAGTTAGGCCCTGACCATCTCAACATGTGGATCTCCAGCCAGAATGACTCAGTAATTCTGCAACTTCCATGGCAGCTTTCCTGCCCTGAGAAACGTGTTCACAATCTTGATGACTGAAACAGCCTTTCTGGATTTCTGTTTCAGACCTTACTTCCTCTATCATGTGTCCCAAAACCTACAGATTCAAAACATTTAAGCAAAAATCTCAATTCAGAAGACACATTTGTCACATATTTTCAATTACTGTTTTAATATCAAAACATATGCTTTGCTACTCTGAGTCTGAAAGAGTGCAGCAGGAGGTTTCAGGGAACAGGAGGAGGCAATTAGGAAAGCCTTCCCAGTTTATCTGACTGACATGCAGCAAGCACTCATACACAAAAGCAAAGTTCTTCTTGAAAAAAACCACTAGGAGTGAAAAAATGGCTATTCTGAAACCCATCAAAATACAAGAAAAAAATATGACTTTAAAGATTTAGATTAGATTAATCTAATCTAATTAGGTTTAGATTAGATTTAGATCTAATTTAGATTTAGATTCTCAAGTGTTATTTACATTTCTCATTTGCTTTTAGTTGCCTTAGAACACATCAATGTTCTCCAGACTTTCCTCCTCTGACTTCTATTTAAGACACACTAGAACACAGGAGAGTAAGTTCTTCTGAAAAGGCATAGACAGAAGCAATGCATTAAGCATTATTCAAGTATAAAATACATAACCAGTATTTATTATGTAATTATTTTAATAGCCTGATATTAAAGAAATTTGAAAACAAAGAAGAGCTTTCCAAATATAGCTGCAATGGAATCTTTCCTTAATCCTTCCTACGAGAATGCTTTCATTTACACTTAGATGACATTTTCTAATAAGCTCTCACTGTTAAACTGCTCACACCAAATAAAAGATTCTTGCTGCAGGCAAGTATATTACTACCTAACTAATAGAGCTGATAAGTGACAAGACATGAGAAAAAGAAAATGAAAACAATTAACTAGAAATCTGTCAGAGAAGGCTGAAGCTCTACATTGTGCACCACAGCTATGAAATATGAGAAAAGAGAGCAGGGAAGTCCAGTCTTTATCCACTTGAGTAACCAAAGCATGAACTTTCTGTTCTCATTAAAGGATAAAGCTTAGAAAAAACATAACAGAAAGTTCCTTAAATTTTGCCCAGAAGATGCATCTAATTAATATACGGGAAGCATCAGATGACACAATGGGCTGAAATCATCATATTAAATGTTTTTCCACTCCTAAAATCACTTAAGAGACTTATTACTAGGGCTCCTACAATAATCTACAGACATATCCATAGAAAGCAAAGACAAGACGGTATACAGCTCAATTTTAAGACAATCAATAGACCAGAGGTGTGAAAAGACATCTTAGAATCACTTATCATCCAGAAAGGTATTTCCAGTAAGAATATGTAAGCATCATAAAGAATTCATTAAAAAGTTCAGAAATCAAGTCAACAAACCTACTGGCAATAGAAATAAAAAGGCCAATGAAGGAGAGCTCCTATGATAATTAGAATTATATTTTAAGAAATGAAATTATGGTAGAAAACACAAGGACTACAAAAGGAATCCAAGTTATTGTTTGTAAAATACATTTGAGCATTAATGTTAAGGAGATGGAATAATTTTAAAGACTTCTTTTTTCAAAATCAGACAGATATAAATGTATCCTGTCCAGATCAGGACTTCCACCACAGCTCCTGTCATTTCTCCTGCCGATAGGAGGGAAGCTGCATCATAAAAACAACAGATGAGTAACAAAAGCTGGAGACAGGATATTGAGAGAAATGCACTTTTACTCCTGGCACAATGAAAGAGCTCCAAGGTAATAGGAATGTAAGTGTCAGTCTTTTCACTGGCATCAATAACCAATAACCAGTGTCAGGAGCATTAAAAAGACAGAGAAGGGATCCTGACAAACTGTTGTTGTTATTGCAACTCAATTAGTCTTCCATGCGCAGTAAGAAAAAGGACTGATGGTTAACTTCAAGTGCTGAGGAGGCACATCCAGGAACTGATGCCTCTTTATATCATGGTTCTGTCCCTCCTGTCCAGCTTGTGTGACCCTTTGCATGAAAACCAAGCAAACCAGGGAGTACAACCAGCTAGAAGGCCATCCACTTACGGATGTTGTACCACTTATCTCCTTTAAACAGTTTACAGTGACATCATAAGACTGTACCAGCACCCAGGCAGGACTAGTTATGACAATGGAGTAACCTGAACCACCAGGGGACTCCAGAGTGCCCAAGTGGAAACTAAAATTAAAATGTGAAATAATAAAAAAAGTGCAAAGAAATCTCTGATCCTATTTCAGAGCACAGCAACTTAGCAATTCATCTCTATTAACAACAAAGAACATACACAACTTATTACAAAAATCTGTGTTGTTAGGAGCTCCAAATGAACTGGCAGAAACTAAAAAATGTTCTTTAAGAACATCCTTCGCTAACACATAAAGCTGCACTGAGGTACTTAACCAAGGTAAAATATTACACATACCTTGCAAGAGCAAATTTTCATTAAAATGTTAAACTTTAATGCTGCTGACTTTCAAATTCACTTAATTAAGAAGCATCCCATAATAGTTTGTGTTATTGGTAAAGATTCCAAGCAGGAAGTGATTCCACAGACAGAGGATTTCTGGAGTAACCCTGATGAAGAAGCAAGTTTATGGCAAAGAGAATCAGGAATTAAATATTAGAGGAGGTTGCTATGCTACAAGAAAATTTGAATACAAAGTCAAGGTGAGCTTTTTGTGGGGGTGTGAGGGGAGTATAAGTAAACAGCAAATTCCTATGGTGACAAGGGGAAACTTGCCAACCCACAGCTGAGCTAATGTTTTCTCACAGCCAACTTTGCAGGAAACCTGGTAAACTTCCTACATCTTGGAGACTTGACATGCAATCTAAATTTAGTGCCTTGGAAATATGATTGACCCCCAGAAGTACGTCACATTATATAGACAACGAGACTTTCATCAAGTATTTTCTTTCAGTTGTGTTTCCACAAAATTATACTTTAAGGTTTTGGTTTACTCTGGCAAAACCAGCTTTCTTGCCAACTGATAATTTTAGAACATTGCTCACATTTGAGTAGCAAAACTCAGGAGGACAGGGGCAACATGTCAGGTTAACTCCTTGAAAGAACTGAAAAGTTCTACAGTAACTACATAATCTTTACCATCAAAGAAGAATTGATTTAAATAGTTTGTGGAGAAAAGTAATCCATTACTAACAAAAAGGGATACATTATAACTGCAAAGGATACTTGTTTTAAAAGACCATTAGTTTTCACAAACACATGCAGGAGCTGTCAACAATCAGCCACCTCCTATTCATCAGACAACTCCACAACATATTACAATTATATTGCTCAGCCTAATCAGAAATTAAACCTTTTTATAGTCTCATAGAATCCTTTTGTGCTGTTACAGTTAACACTTCAGCTTTCAGTAATGACAGTCAACCGAAGGGGATAACAGAGCCTTATTAAACACGCTAATAGGAAATACTTGAGAAAGCAGTGTATTTGAATGCTGTTCTAGTACACTAAGCATTTCCCTAGCAGATAAAGCTAAAATATTCATTCCACAGCTTGTATTTGAGTATGAATATCACTGAAAGCTCAAGTCCCCTCTAATATCTAGGCTTCCCACCCACTGCACATACATAGTAAAGGCATTATCAGCAGTTTGTAACTGCTTAATGAAAGTTATTTCAAGGATAATTTGCAGCACACTTCCCCACTTAGTATCTCCCCTACGTCAGATTAGTAGAAGTCAATTTCTTAGCTGTGGCACAACTGTGCACTGAAATGCACAAGGGCAGAGGGACAAACCAGCAGCACTAAAACCACATGAGAATATAGATCACAGTAATGGACAGACTTAGCTGCATCTCTTCTGGGATGGAGGTCCAACATCAGCGGCCTTCATTTAAGTCTGGTATTTTAACACTAATTTACTGAATTGTAGAGAGCTGGTTCATCATAACTAAAGAACCCATACTGCTGAACATCTAATAGACAAAGTAATTCCAAACCTTTATGTCCCTAACTAGCCACCAACCCAAATCCATGTGACCAACATTGTAATTATAATCAAAACCCAATGCTACTATGTGGCATGCAGCTGTGAAGGAAGCAAGGACCACAGCAATATGAAGAAATGCAAATGAAGCTCCTCACTAGTTGATATTGTCTCAGATTTATAGAACAATCATATATTGATGAGCCATATTTATAGAACAATCATATATTAATTTTCTGACAACCACAAGAAGGCTTTTTCACTGTTGTGTGTTATCAGCATGGATCAAAACCACAAAATCCTTCCTCACTTAAGAAAACCTCAAATCGCGTCCAGTACGAGCAACCACAACTGTCATACCATAAATGCAATGCCCCAAGAAGATAGCATTAGCCTTCCACAAGTTTCAAGCTCTCCCATGTTCAAAAGATACAGAAATAAATCCAGGTCATAACAAAATTAACATGCCAACACAGAATAAAATTCTCCATAATTATGCTCCATGCCTTTCTCTGGCATCTCCAGGACAGTATCTCAGAAGAACAGCCTAGGGTAATCATATGTAGTGAAGAGACATAAATATTCAACAAAGCATAATCAAGGAGGAACTATTTATCATAGTACTGATTTTCCTACACTGAAATTCTTTAAGTCAAGGAATATTTTTAATCTGGAAACTGGGAGTTATGAAATGGAAAAAAGTGAGTCATGACACTTGAGGGAAGACAGACAAGAACCACCTACAGGCTACAGTGTGAAAGTTTATTAAAATAAAGCTTAGTTTACTCACTTTTTTAAAAGAAAACAGCGTAGGAGTTATAAAAAGAATGTAGTAGATTTTAATAACAGGCAGTAATTCAAAAAATACTGAGGATGTTCTATGATTCCAAGTGTTAGAACCACTTCATCTCTGGGGTCCTATTCAACTCAACGTTAGCACTATCTATGGAATAGATATATTCCATATCTATCTATAGCTCTTTTTGGGAAGAAACCATTCTTAAAACAAGTAACTTTTTCTATTCCAATTTATTTTGAGATTATTCAAGATTATAATAATAAAAATAAAAACATGTTAAGAGGAAATTTATCCTGAATGACAAAATGAGAAAGAGAGAGTGGGATTTAACTAACCAGAGGCAAAATAATATAATTATCCAGAAAATGTGTAGCAAAATCTTTACAACTGTCCTATAACCACACTTAACACCACAGATGTCAGTTTACACTTCCCAGAAACCTGGAATTAGTTACCTGTGTTCACTCATTCTTTATGGCTACCATCTGTTCCTAGTAATCCAAGCTGTGAAACTCCCAGCCAGAGCCCACCCAGCTGCCTGAGTTCCTGAGTATCCCACTGAGAATGCCATACTGGGAATCTGGGCCTATAGCTCATATCTGTAAGATCTCATTTCAGAAAGCTACAAGAAATCATGAAGAAGTGCATTTTTGAATAATTACAGCAATACTAGAATACCAGAAGTGAGTAAAAGCTACTAAAAGCAACTAGGAAAAAAGTTCTAATTTGTTCTGTTTCTGAATTAATTTTGATCAAGAACTATTTGCAAAAATCTGTAACTGCATTGTAAGATTCAGACCTTTCAACTGTGAAAGAGTAAAGCAGCCTAGATATTTATACCACTCAACACTTATTTTTACCACATTGCAAAAATTTCTCACTTCAGAAAATATGAGTATTTTTTTATTTTCACTTGAAAATTATGAATAGAATATAGTAGTTTTCTTTATGACAGCTTGTTTAAACACGTAAGTCAAACACTACTCAATCTACTTCAAGAGTGGTTTCAGTTTAAATAAATACTAATTGAGATAAGCAGCACTTTTCTGCAGACATTCTTTAGCACCAGCAGATTGCACTGTATGTGCTGCTCACACCTAGGAAGAACTGGCAGCTGAAGATGGTCAGGTCCTGAGGCAGCCCCAGCCACAGGTAAGAAGTTGCTTTCCCATCCAGCAAGGCAGGGGGGATCTGGAAGAGCATCCACATCTCAGCTCCCTCACTGGCCGTTTGAGGTTTTTGATCTGCTGGCTGGCATGGAATTGCACTGTGGCACAGATCACCACAAGCACTACCTGAGAGGCTGGGGGTGCCAATCTGGCTCTTTTGCTGACTTAGCCATACAAACTGCAATTTCCAGCAGAGAAGTAGGGTTTTATAATGACCCAGAAAGATTCATCAGGGCTCATCCGCATAGCCATTCATTTATGCCAGGAAGTCAGCATTTTAAACACAATCCTTCCATGGTTGAAAAAAAGCAATCCCACATCAAAAACTCCAGAACAATGCTTGAATGCTTCAAGGATTAGCATGTATTTTCTGTGCAGAGAAATTTTCTTTTTGGAAGACAAGGGCAAAAATTTGAAAGCTATACAGAAAATGTCCAACGTTACACTTTTGCTTATATACATTTTTTCCCTAATTCTACTAGAGTGATGCTTTACCCAACTTATAAGAATTCTAAGGAAAGTGATATCTGTGCAACCATAAACAAGCTTTAGAAGCTGAACTACAATTGAGCCAAAAGCATGCCTTCAGGTTATACCTGAAAGCTATAGTTATACTCTTCAACTGAGACCTAAATTGTTTTTCACAGGGCCACTTTCTACAAGTGCAGCCATCACAACAGTGAAACTGGTTAACTTCTCTGTAAATTGCTTTAGGTTTCACTGGGTTAAAAGTCTAGCAACTGTCTCCAAACATGAAGCTTCAGATGAAGATGAGCAGAAAAACACATTTTCTTGCCTACCACTTTCAATTAATTAAAAGAAAAATGAAAATTAGAACACTAAACTCAGTGTTATAGCGAAAAAACTAACATTTTAGAGAAAAAGTAACATTGAATGATTTCATTTCCTATTCAGAAAAGCCATTCAAAAAAACACTGTCTGTCTAATGTACATTTCCAGTAATTTTGTGACTGCCATGGGTAAATACATTGCAAACATCAACACACAGAACTGTATTTTTATAGGAATTGCTACATTTATCCACTTGTGCAGAAAACAGCATGACTGGTAGGAATACAGGTACCAGTTATATGGTTTTATAACTATTACTCTAAAAAACAAAAGCCTTGTAAGCCTTTTACAGCCTAAGGCTTGATTTTAAAAACTAAGTTTCGATTATGCCTTTATAATGCAAGTAGCACTCATGACAGTAATGTAAGTATAACTACAGTTATAATGAAAATACAGGAATCACAGCAATTGCTCAGTTTCTACACTAGCAGATTTGTATACAACCAAGCTTGTGTCCACAAACACAAGTGATCCACATAGAGATAACAAAACATATTTCTGATCATATGGGAAAATATTTGCAGTACTGGAGGGTGGGGGGTGGTAGAAATTCGTACAGTGCTTCTTCCTCAAGGTACCTTCTGCAGCATGCACATTTTGCATGCTAAGGAGAGTAAAGCCTTTCCCAGTGCACAAGGGTTAAGTCAAGCAGTGCTGCACACTTCTTTGCTTTAAGAGAAGCAGCTCAGCTTAAATAGCTCGCTGTCACATGTCCTTCTCCTCATGATCTGGAGTTTCCCTGCTACCAATTCAATAACAGCTCCTCAGTGCAACGCAACTGTAATAGAAAAACATCCTATGGAGGAATCTCAAGTAAAGATCTCTCAAGAAAGTGGTAGTACTATTAAGCCAAGGATCTTGCATCATAGTGCCCTGAGCAGAAGGATAAGCCAATTCTGAATTTCTTCATGTCACACAGGTTTATACAGAGAAATGACTTGTGACCACTTTCCTGGACTATCACAACTGCAGCACTCATGGTGCAATACTCAAGGTATCAGGGATACGAAGTTACTTCACTTTTGATATGTATTTACTTCCACCAATGGCTTATACTGACAAAAAAAAATGAAGCTACGAGAGAAGAATGAAGCTGCTGCACTTGAGGGGGGGAAAAAAAGCAAGACAGTAGTGTCAAGTGCTAAAAGGAAAAAAAGGAACAGATCAACTACTCCATTACCAACATCTAAGGGACAAAAAAGCTGAGGAAGCCTCAGCCAACCTGGATGGATGCTGCAGGTAGAAAGAAATTACTGCTAAATTTTGTCAGGAAAATGGACTGCCAAAGAGCTTTCTGGGAAATGTTGCTCCCATGACTTTCAATTTTTGACAACTTGCAGTTCTCTAGATGCATTGTGATGGACAGCCA